>NC_134690.1:410713318-410715818 GCF_050947455.1 Rhinoderma darwinii
GAAACAAAGAAGACGACATGTACAGACTACTACACCCAACATGCAAGAACAGAGGGCTGGTCACACAACTTTCCCAGACCTCTGAAAGGCAAAGTCCACTTAGTCAGCGTCACACCCCACACCTAAGCCGATACACTGCAGCGGAAACACGACAATCCCTACGGGACATGTAGCGATCACCCAGCTTTTCTGGAGCCCTGATTACCACAGTGACATCTGCTGTAGGTGTAATAGCGGTTATACGGGTTGTTGGGCCCGGTTCACATCACGCTGTTGCTCTCCATTAAACATACGTGGCGGGAAAAGCTCCTGACGAATACATCCAGTGGAGGACCGCCATGTATCCCAGCATAGAGACACCCACTGTTACAGGAACGTATACCGCTTCATTGGGGAAATGGAGCCCTATATATATACACATAGCGTGTACGCGGGAGCTTTCCTGGCGTACATCACAAGCGTTATGTGAACGGAGCCGCACTCAGCTTTCCCAAGGACACAATCTAACGACACTTGGACGGGAGACGGTTTTCCATTTTACATGCGTCTGTCCCCTCTGTCACCTCCGGGGGGCGCACTCACCTCATGCGACATCAGGAACTTCCCCAGTTCTGTCAATTCCAGGGAGCCGACCGCCGCCGCGTCCACGCTCATCATTTCTTCATCTAGGGGGGTGAATGGGATGAGAGACACGCCAAACATAAGGGTCACCGGACGCGGCAGCAACGCGCCTCACATCACGTACAGGAAACGACATTCACCACGCGGGCGCACGCCGGATCACAAGGCCTTCATGTTCTAGAGTTGAGGGTCTGGCACTGCTGGGGGTCCGCTCAGTGACGGTGGCAGCACCTCACTCTACAGTATAATAATCTGACATGCCGGATTATCAGACGGTGACAGCTGTAGACCGCCAACACGGCCTGAACTACCCGCAAGCTGCCTCGTGGTGATTGGTCAGCATCAGAGGCAGGGAGGATAGCTCCACCCCGTTGGCTGATTACAGCAAATAAGCATCGAGGAAGCCAACGCAACAGCGGCCATGTCTCTGGAACGGGTGGGGGGGGGGGGGTTTCCAGAAAAATAAGCGACAGCGCTAATCAGGTCGGTAACCAGTGACAGGGCCTCGCAGTATGGCTTCTCGTACAGCTCTCGGGTTGTCACCCAACTTTCCTAGGATCCTGAATGATGTATCACCACATAACTGGCAGATGAGCCATTCAGGGTCCCAGGAAAGCTGGGTGACAACCTGAGCGCAGTCATACTTGGTGGTCAGCCAGCTGTAAGATTTATGGGTGGGATTATCCATGAATAATGAACTCAAGCAGCCTCACCCTCGGCCTCGTCCACTGACGGGGTGTTACATGACGGGGCGTCTGCAGTTTTCTTGGCGACACAGCTGATAACTAGAAAGAAACAGGGAGGGGGAGGGGGTCATACATTGCTTGTAGGGGGCACAGCAGGTCATGCAGTACGGTACGAGGGGACGCCACTCACTGATCAGATCCACCATCTCCCGGGTCAGCAGCCGCACCAGCTCCACTTCCAAAATCTCTGTAGACTCCGTGTTCAGCTCCGTGTAATCCTCCTCGCTGCCGAGACACAACCACATCCACCCAGCACAGCAAGGGTTAATGACCAGAACCGGCAGCGCTGCAAAGCCCTAAAACCTCACACCGCACAGTGCCAACATGTCATACTCCAGTCACCTCCAGAGCTGCACCCCCAAATCTGCTGTTACAATCTGTCTAAAACTGCAGTCACCTCCAGAGCTGGACTCACAAAGCTGCTGTTACATCAGGTCTAATACTGCAGTCACCTCCAGAGCTGCACCCCCAAATCTGCTGTTACATCATGTCCAATACTCCAGTCCCCTCCAGAGCTGCACTCACAAATCTGCAGTTCCTTCATGTCTTATAGTCTAATCACATCTAAAGCTGCAGTCACTATTCTGTATTCACATCCAGAGCCGCATTCACATCAAGCCTCTGCAGTCAATTCTGGTTTCCAAAGTACAGTACATTAGGTCAGAGCTGAGCCGTTAGATCATATGATGACTTGAGGAATACAGCTCTGGAGGTGACTGGAGTATAAGGCCTGATCAGCTGCATTATATGGAGCTGTAGATGTTCGGGATGATGGACTCACCTCATCAGCCACTTCTGTGACAGCCTCTGGAAGGTAAAGTGACAGTCATCAGTGGGGTGTATGCGGGTACAGCGTGTACATGGGGTGTGTATGGGATTACCTGGTGCAGGAAGCTGAGGAGGGGCCCCAGGATCGGGTTCAGGAGGCTCTCATACTTGTCAAGAGGACAGGAGAGAATCAGCGGCTTCACGAAGAGTCGTAATCACCAAGTTAAGGAGGCAGCACAGCGCCAATGCCCCACAGGACGCCCCCTGTGCCCCTCCCCCAACCCACAGAAAGGATATGTAGCATTGGCCTCAGGCGGAAGTCAGGCATGTGGTTAAGGTTGCAGAAGGCGGAGTTAACCAGGCGG
>NC_134690.1:410718318-410762903 GCF_050947455.1 Rhinoderma darwinii
GCGGGGGAGGACGAGGAGAGGAGGCGGGGGTGCGCGAGGAGAGGAGGCGGGGGTGTGTGAGGAGAGGAGGCGGGGGTGTGTGAGGAGAGGAGGCGGGGGTGCGCGAGGAGAGGAGGCGGGGGTGCGCGAGGAGAGGAGGCGGGGGTGCGCGAGGAGAGGAGGCGGGGGTGCGCGAGGAGAGGAGGCGGGGGTGCGCGAGGAGAGGAGGCGGGGGTGCGCGAGGAGAGGAGGCGGGGGTGCGCGAGGAGAGGAGGCGGGGGTGCGCGAGGAGAGGAGGCGGGGGTGCGCGAGGAGAGGAGGCGGGGTGCGCGAGGAGAGGAGGCGGGGGTGCGCGAGGAGAGGAGGCGGGGGTGTGTGAGGAGAGGAGGCGGGGGTGTGTGAGGAGAGGAGGCGGGGGTGTGTGAGGAGAGGAGGCGGGGGTGTGTGAGGAGAGGAGGCGGGGGTGCGAGGACAGGAAGAGGCGACGAGGATGGATACTGTAACCGCGTCACTCACCTCACCAGGGTCAGCAGACTGTCCAGAAGTTTCAGCACCTCCTCACTGCAGGGGTTGCGGTAGATCGGGGCCCCAGAGGAGGAGAATCCCACAACAAACCCTCCGGCTTTAGCCTGTTCAGGGTCACTGGGCCAGCGCGCTCGCCTCAGCACAGACTCCACCGCATATAGACAGAAGCTGAGCTGCAACCACAAGACGTAGTCATCTCAACGGCAGCAACAAAACGAGGGGAGCGCGTCCAGAAACATGGCGCTCAAAACCTGCCCCTTCCACATCCCCCCCACCCACACCGCCAGCATGGAGACTCAGTCTATAAATATAGGGGGGGGGGGGCAGGGCTGGACACTAATAATATAAGAACCTGACCTCCCAGCCATGGGAAAGATGGAGTCTCATACAGGGGCGGCCTCCCCAGCATAGACCTGGCGTGAAGGTGACAGATCCCACCGGTCGCCATTATTGCGGTTTATGGTCCGGGACCGTCAGTTCCCACCCTGGATGTGTTCCACAGGTTGTGACTGGTTAATGGACATTACGAATATCTGTCCACGGGGACAATCCTCTCCGGACACTCACCCGACTGCGGTTCACCCTGCACGGACCGTCATCATCTTCCTTTTCACCTCTTAAGACTTCAACACCCAGATAAGAAATTAACTCGTCAGGACTGGAGATGGCTCTGGAAGAGAAGCGGCGACACAACGTTCTCACACTGGTGGTGTCTGCTGATCCAGGATTTTGGAGGTGGGGGCGCTATTGTATTGGGGTTTATGAAAGATTTGGTGGTGAGAGAGGGTACTACAATACCCTCTATGGGGCAAGGCTTCCCATTCAGCCAGTACGGGGAGACGCTGACCGCCGTGCACCGTCCTCTGGATAGTCATGTGACGTTGCAGTAGGAGGAGCCTCTCACCTCTGCATCTCCTCGGACATCCAGATAGACACGGCCGGCTGCAGCATCTGCACCAGGAAGCCGCGCTGCCGCTCATAGTCCTTGAACTGGTTACTGATCAGCACCTGGGCCTCCAGCATGGCGTACTTCTCCATCTGGGCCAGCCGCTCGTCCTGCAGCAGGAGCATGGCGTGCGTGCACAGGAGATCCAGGTGCGGCTGCAGGGAGAGGGGACAGTCACACCGAGACCCCACACAAGCTGCATCACGTAAGACACCCCCCGCTGCGGCCGGACCACTCACCAGCACCAGGACCGGAGAATCCCGGCAGATCTTAATGATGGAGGAGCAGGCGTGACGGCGCACATTCTTCACCGCACGACTCCGGGGCCCTGACAAAACACAAACCCAACGTGAAGAGTAAAGAGGTCCCCTCCCCCAGACAGTCAGGACTAATACATTATAAATCCAGGACTGTCACCTTATTATCCAGATCAAAGGTCACGGCAGAGAAGAGCTGCAAAGAGAGCAGAGGAGATGTGAATCATCCGACACCTGCCAATACATCAACCCTAAACCCCCCCCCCCCCCGGAACCTCGCCACCAACCCCCCGCCTCGAGCCTCCCCGCACCCGGCCACCCTCCCTCGCAACGCGCGCCCCCTCCACCCAGCCTCGCAACGCGCGCCCCCTCCACCCAGCCGCGCAACCCCTCCACCCAGCCGCGCGCCCCCCCTCCACCCAGCCGCGCGCCCCCTCCACCCAGCCGCGCGCCCCCTCCACCCAGCCGCGCGCCCCCTCCACCCAGCCTCGCAACGCGCACGCCCCCCATCCAGCCTCGCAACGCGCACGCCCCCATCCAGCCTCATCGTCTCGCAGCACCGCACTCGCCATTGTCCCGCCTGCACTCCCACCCCTACCCAGAACACACACATTATACGGTTATATCACTACGGTGGATCCGGATCCGGGGGAGCAGTACTAATCGTCTCATATTTCCAGGACCTCGGATGATGATGATCAGAACCACTAACCTTGGTCAGCACGGCCGGCATGAAGGCGTCCACGTAGCGCACGAAGGGGAGGAGCACAGACAGGTTGGTGAGGACGCAGGACAGGATGAGGGGTTCCCTGGTCTCGTAGCTCAGGACCCGATGCAGGAGCTCAATGCCCTGAGACACCGGCAGCTCCTGTGAGAGGGACAAAGCGCAGTCACATACAGTCCAGACCCACGGGTGACAGTCACGAAGAGGAGACGTACGCGAGCATGGGAGGAGTTACACCCCTCCCCCACAATGACGAATCAGAGAAAAGAGATCCACGGAATGCAGCTCAGGTGAAAGTCGCCCTAATTCATCCGCCCTCCTGCGCGGCCCGCCCTCCTCACCTCTTTGGGCAGCGATCGGAGGATCTGGACCGATCAAGCACTCGCAGAAGAAGGTCATGGCGTCCCACTGTATGACGAACGGAGACAGAAGGCTGCACAGCCCATCCCCCGCCTTAGCTGAAAGACACAAATACAGGAGATGTAGGGAGCGGGCAGATACAGGAGCCGGTCACATGACTGCGGAGCGCTGGCGCCACGTACAGCTTTTTAATCCTGGCTCCACCGCAGCAGACAGCTGGAACTGCAGCCATTCTTCCGCCAGGCGGAAACTGGTCAGGGGGTCCAGACGGCAGGCGGCGCGCATCACATCACCCATCAGGGCCTTAAAATCTAGAGAAGAGAAACGCGTGAGGAACAAGTCTACTCCACCAGAACCAGCGCTGAGCCTCAGCAGCCAAGAAGAGGAAGGTGGCGGCCGGTCCCAGCGCTGGACTGCTGACAGCGTCCCGTCCATAACCCCAACACAAGACTTTACTCACAGTTAAAGAAGTTGTTGAAGTCTTCGTCACTGTCGCAGTCAAGGCGCGAGTATTCACAGCTGGGGCTGTCGTTCCTGGAAGGGAAGCCGACCTGAGATACACAAAAACGTAGGAGGTCATAGAGCGCCGAGCGGAGGCGAGCCGTGGTCATAGAGAGAGCGCCGAGCGGAGGCGGGCCGAGGTCATAGAGAGAGCGCCGAGCGGAGGCGGGCCGAGGTCATAGAGAGAGCGCCGAGCGGAGGCGGGCCGAGGTCATAGAGAGAGCGCCGAGCGGAGGCGGGCCGAGGTCATAGAGAGAGCGCCGAGCGGAGGCGGGCCGAGGTCATAGAGAGAGCGCCGAGCGGAGGCGGGCCGAGGTCATAGAGAGAGCGCCGAGCGGAGGCGGGCCGAGGTCATAGAGAGAGCGCCGAGCGGAGGCGGGCCGAGGTCATAGAGAGAGCGCCGAGCGGAGGCGGGCCGAGGTCATAGAGAGAGCGCCGAGCGGAGGCGGGCCGAGGTCATAGAGAGAGCGCCGAGCGGAGGCGGGCCGAGGTCATAGAGAGAGCGCCGAGCGGAGGCGGGCCGAGGTCATAGAGAGAGCGCCGAGCGGAGGCGGGCCGAGGTCATAGAGAGAGCGCCGAGCGGAGGCGGGCCGAGGTCATAGAGAGCGCCGAGCGGAGGCGGGCCGAGGTCATAGAGAGCGCCGAGCGGAGGCGGGCCGAGGTCATAGAGAGCGCCGAGCGGAGGCGGGCCGAGGTCATAGAGAGCGCCGAGCGGAGGCGGGCCGAGGTCATATAGAGCGCCGATCACACAGGGACAGGCAGAGGTGATAGGGTGTGGATGATCACACAGGGACAGGCAGAGGTGATAGGGTGGGCTGTTCACACAGGGACAGGCAGAGGTGATAGGGTGGGCTGATCACACAGGGACAGGCGGAGGTGATGGGGTGTGGATGATCACACAGGGACAGGCAGAGGTGATAGGGTGGGCTGTTCACACAGGGACAGGCAGAGGTGATAGGGTGGGCTGATCACACAGGGACAGGCGGAGGTGATGGGGTGTGGATGATCACACAGGGACAGGCAGAGGTGATAGGGTGGGCTGATCACACAGGGACAGGCGGAGGTGATAGGGTGGGCTGATCACACAGGGACAGGCGGAGGTGATGGGGTGTGGATGATCACACAGGGACAGGCGGAGGTGATGGGGTGGGCTGATCACACAGGGACAGGCAGAGGTGATGGGGTGTGGATGATCACACAGGGACAGGCGGAGGTGATGGGGTGTGGATGATCACACAGGGACAGGCGGAGGTGATAGGGTGGGCTGATCACACAGGGACAGGCGGAGGTGATGGGGTGGGCTGATCACACAGGGACAGGCAGAGGTGATGGGGTGGGCTGATCACACAGGGACAGGCAGAGGTGATGGGGTGTGGATGATCACACAGGGACAGGCAGAGGTGATGGGGTGTGGATGATCACACAGGGACAGGCAGAGGTGATGGGGTGGAGCTGATCACACAGGGACAGGCGGAGGTGATAGGGTGGGCTGATCACACAGGGACAGGCGGAGGTGATGGGGTGGGCTGATCACACAGGGACAGGCAGAGGTGATGGGGTGTGGATGATCACACAGGGACAGGCAGAGGTGATGGGGTGTGGATGATCACACAGGGACAGGCAGAGGTGATAGGGTGTGGATGATCACACAGGGATAGGCAGAGGTGATAGGGTGGAGCTGATCACACAGGGATAGGCAGACGTTATAGGGTGGAGCTGCGTTTCGCCACTTCTCACCTTCACCACGTTATTCATAGAGATCTTGAGGAACTCCGGGACCATCGCCTTGAGAGCCGCATCTTTGGACAGAACTTCATGTCTGAAGAGAGACCCCCACGTCATCAGGGTGGATGACCTGAGGAACTAAGGGGGTGCAGGTATTACAGGGGGCTCAGGGGTGAAGGGTGCAGCACTGTCACCAGCTCCCACTCACCTGACTGGGGTGCACCGTAAACTCCCGCAATGAGCTCAGGTATTTACCGAAAGTCACCGGGATCTTCACACTGACATCAGAGGACTGCGGCACGAGACAGAAAGTGAGAGGACGGACCGTGAGCGGGGGAGGGGAAGGGAGGGACGGACCGTGAGCGGGGGAGGGGAAGGGAGGGACGGACCGTGAGCGGGGGAGGGGAAGGGAGGGACGGACCGTGAGCGGGGGAGGGGAAGGGAGGGACGGACCGTGAGCGGGGGAGGGGAAGGGAGGGACGGACCGTGAGCGGGGGAAGGGAGGGACGGACCATGAGCGGGGGAAGGGAGGGACGGACCATGAGCGGGGGAGGGGAAGGGAGGGACGGACCATGAGCGGGGGAGGGGAAGGGAGGGACGGACCATGAGCGGGGGAGGGGAAGGGAGGGACGGACCATGAGCGGGGGAGGGGAAGGGAGGGACGGACCATGAGCGGGGGAGGGGAAGGGAGGGACGGACCATGAGCGGGGGAGGGGAAGGGAGGGACGGACCATGAGCGGGGGAGGGGAAGGGAGGGACGGACCATGAGCGGGGGAGGGGAAGGGAGGGACCGACCATGAGCGGGGGAGGGGAAGGGAGGGACCGACCGTGAGCGGGGGAGGGGAAGGGAGGGACCGACCGTGAGCGGGGGAGGGGAAGGGACGGACCGTGAGCTGGGGAGGGGATGGACGGACCGTGAGCGGGGGAGGGGATGGACGGACCGTGAGCGGGGGAGGGGATGGACGGACCGTGAGCGGGGGAGGGGATGGACAGACCGTGAGCGGGGGAGGGGATGGACAGACCGTGAGCGGGGGAGGGGATGGACAGACCGTGAGCGGGGGAGGGGATGGACAGACCGTGAGCGGGGGAGGGGATGGACAGACCGTGAGCGGGGGAGGGGGGGACGTTACTTACCAATGTCAGAGCACACAACTGGCTGCCTAGAGCGCACAACACCTGACACAGCCGCTTCAGGAAGACGTAGCGCTTCTCCTGCAGCCCCTCACTGTGAGCCTTCCTACAGACAGAGGACAGTCAGCAGACACCTCAACACCGGACAGTCAGCAGACACCTCAACACCGGACAGTCAGCAGACACCTCAACACCGGACAGTCAGCAGACACCTCAACACCGGACAGTCAGCAGACACCTCAACACCGGACAGTCAGCAGACACCTCAACACCGGACAGTCAGCAGACACCTCAACACCGGACAGTCAGCAGACACCTCAACACCGGACAGTCAGCAGACACCTCAACACCGGACAGTCAGCAGACACCTCAACACCGGACAGTCAGCAGACACCTCAACACCGGACAGTCAGCAGACACCTCAACACCGGACAGTCAGCAGACACCTCAACACCGGACAGCCAGCAGACACATCAACACAGGACAGCCAGCAGACACATCAACACAGGACAGCCAGCAGACACCTCAACACCGGACAGCCAGCAGACACCTCAACACCGGACAGCCAGCAGACACATCAACACCGGACAGCCAGCAGACACCTCAACACCGGACAGCCAGCAGACACCTCAACACCGGACAGCCAGCAGACACCTCAACACCGGACAGCCAGCAGACACCTCAACACCGGACAGCCAGCAGACACCTCAACACCGGACAGCCAGCAGACACCTCAACACCGGACAGCCAGCAGACACCTCAACACCGGACAGCCAGCAGACACCTCAACACCGGACAGCCAGCAGACACCTCAACACCGGACAGCCAGCAGACACCTCAACACCGGACAGCCAGCAGACACCTCAACACCGGACAGCCAGCAGACACCTCAACACCGGACAGCCAGCAGACACCTCAACACCGGACAGCCAGCAGACACATCAACACCGGACAGCCAGCAGACACATCAACACCGGACAGCCAGCAGACACATCAACACCGGACAGCCAGCAGACACATCAACACCGGACAGCCAGCAGACACCTCAACACCGGACAGCCAGCAGACACCTCAACACCGGACAGCCAGCAGACACCTCAACACCGGACAGTCAGCAGACACCTCAACACCGGACAGCCAGCAGACACCTCAACACCGGACAGCCAGCAGACACCTCAACACCGGACAGCCAGCAGACACCTCAACACCGGACAGTCAGCAGACACCTCAACACCGGACAGTCAGCAGACACCTCAACACCGGACAGTCAGCAGACACCTCAACACCGGACAGCCAGCAGACACATCAACACAGGAGAGCAGGATGTGTTGCAGCAGAAGTTGTATTGTGTAGGTCTTCACTTACTGAGCAGAAGTCATGATACAGCGCATAGGACTGTCTCCAAACAGGACGAGGAGAGGGACCCGATCCTCCATCTTCCCCTGAACAAACAAGCAAACGGAGAACTACTACCATCATCATGTTTCACCCTGTGAGTTGTAGCTAAAAGATGCAGGATCAGTAATGTATGTACACAGTGACTCCACCAGCAGAATAGTGAGTGCAGCTCTGGAGTATAATACAGGATGTAACTCAGGATCAGTACAGGATAAGTAATGTAATGTATGTACACAGTGACTCCACCAGCAGAATAGTGAGTGCAGCTCTGGAGTATAATACAGTATATAACACAGGATCAGTACAGGATAAGTAATGTAAGGTATGTACACAGTGACTCCACCAGCAGAATAGTGAGTGCAGCTCTGGAGTATAATACAGGATGTAACTCCGGATCAGTACAGGATAAGTAATGTAATGTATGTACACAGTGACTGCACCAGCAGAATAGTGAGTGCAGCTCTGGAGTATAATACAGGATGTAACTCAGGATCAGTACAGGATAAGTAATGTAATGTATGTACACAGTGACTCCACCAGCAGAATAGTGAGTGCAGCTCTGGAGTATAATACAGGATGTAACTCAGGATCAGTACAGGATAAGGAATGTATGTACACAGTGACTCCACCAGCAGAATAGTGACTGCAGCTCTGGAGTATAATACAGGATGTAACTCAGGATCAGTACAGGATAAGTAATGTATGTACACAGTGACTCCACCAGCAGAATAGTGACTGCAGCTCTGGAGTATAATACAGGATATAACTAAGGATCAGTACAGGATAAGTAATGTACACAGTGACTCCACCAGCAGAATAGTGAGTGCAGCTCTGGAGTATAGTACAGGATATAACTCAGGATCAGTACAGGATAAGTAATGTAATGTATGTACACAGTGACTGCACCAGCAGAATAGTGAGTGCAGCTCTGGAGTATAATACAGGATGTAACTCAGGATCAGTACAGGATAAGTAATGTAATGTATGTACACAGTGACGCCACCAGCAGAATAGTGAGTGCAGCTCTGGAGTATAATACAGGATGTAACTCAGGATCAGTGCAGGATAAGTAATGTAATGTATTTACACAGTGACTCCACCAGCAGAATAGTGAGTGCAGCTCTGGAGTATAATACAGGATGTAACTCAGGATCAGTACAGGATAAGGAATGTATGTACACAGTGACTCCACCAGCAGAATAGTGACTGCAGCTCTGGAGTATAATACAGGATGTAACTCAGGATCAGTACAGGATAAGTAATGTATGTACACAGTGACTCCACCAGCAGAATAGTGACTGCAGCTCTGGAGTATAATACAGGATATAACTAAGGATCAGTACAGGATAAGTAATGTACACAGTGACTCCACCAGCAGAATAGTGAGTGCAGCTCTGGAGTATAGTACAGGATATAACTCAGGATCAGTACAGGATAAGTAATGTAATGTATGTACACAGTGACTGCACCAGCAGAATAGTGAGTGCAGCTCTGGAGTATAATACAGGATGTAACTCAGGATCAGTACAGGATAAGTAATGTAATGTATGTACACAGTGACGCCACCAGCAGAATAGTGAGTGCAGCTCTGGAGTATAATACAGGATGTAACTCAGGATCAGTGCAGGATAAGTAATGTAATGTATTTACACAGTGACTCCACCAGCAGAATAGTGAGTGCAGCTCTGGAGTATAATACAGGATATAACTCAGGATCAGTAAATGATCAGTAATGTAATGTATGTACACAGTGACTCCACCAGCAGAATAGTGAGTGCAGCTCTGGAGTATAATACAGGATGTAACTCAGGATCAGTACATGATCAGTAATGTAATGTATGTACACAGTGACTCCACCAGCAGAATAGTGAGTGCAGCTCTGGAGTATAATACAGGATGTAACTCAGGATAAGTACAGGATAAGTAATGTATGTATGCAGTGACTCCACCAGCAGAATAGTGAGTGCAGCTCTGGAGTATAATACAGGATGTAACTCAGGATAAGTACAGGATAAGTAATGTATGTACACAGTGACTCCACCAGCAGAATAGTGAGTGCAGCTCTGGAGTATAATACAGGATGTAACTCAGGATCAGTGCAGGATAAGTAATGTAATGTATGTACACAGTGACTCCACCAGCAGAATAGTGAGTGCAGCTCTGGAGTATAATACAGGATGTAACTCAGGATCAGTGCAGGATAAGTAATGTATGTACACAGTGACTCCACCAGCAGAATAGTGACTGCAGCTCTGGAGTATAATACAGGATGTAACTCAGGATCAGTACATGATCAGTAATGTAATGTATGTATGCAGTGACTCCACCAGCAGAATAGTGAGTGCAGCTCTGGAGTATAATACAGGATATAACTCAGGATCAGTACAGGATAAGTAATGTAATGTATGTATGCAGTGACTCCACCAGCAGAATAGTGAGTGCAGCTCTGGAGAATAATACAGGATGTAACTCAGGATAAGTACAGGATAAGTAATGTATGCACACAGTGACTCCACCAGCAGAATAGTGAGTGCAGCTCTGGAGTATAATACAGGCAGTAACTCAGGATCAGTGCAGGATAAGTAATGTAATGTAGGTATGCAGTGACTCCACCAGCAGAATAGTGAGTGCAGCTCTGGAGTATAATACAGGATGTAACTCAGGATAAGTACAGGATAAGTAATGTATGCACACAGTGACTCCACCAGCAGAATAGTGAGTGCAGCTCTGGAGTATAATACAGGATGTAACTCAGGATCAGTGCAGGATAAGTAATGTAATGTATGTACACAGTGACTCCACCAGCAGAATAGTGAGTGCAGCTCTGGGGTATAATACAGGATGTAACTCAGGATCAGTACAGGATAAGTAATGTAATGTATGTACACAGTGACTCCACCAGCAGAATAGTGAGTGCAGCTCTGGAGTATAATACAGGATGTAACTCAGGATCAGTACAGGATAAGTAATGTAATGTATGTACACAGTGACTCCACCAGCAGAATAGTGAGTGCAGCTCTGGAGTATAATACAGGATATAACTCAGGATCAGTACAGGATAAGTAATGTAATGTATGTACACAGTGACTCCACCAGCAGAATAGTGAGTGCAGCTCTGGAGTATAATACAGGATGTAACTCAGGATCAGTACAGGATAAGTAATGTATGTACACAGTGACTCCACCAGCAGAATAGTGAGTGCAGCTCTGGAGTATAATACAGGATGTAACTCAGGATCAGTGCAGGATAAGTAATGTAATGTATGTACACAGTGACTCCACCAGCAGAATAGTGAGTGCAGCTCTGGAGTATAATACAGGATCAGTATTGTGCAGTGACCACTTTCTGCACATGGATCCTCACCTTCCTGCTGACTGCAATGAGCAGACACTCCACGGCCTCCACCTGCAGCTCCTCTTCCTCCAGCAGTAGACACAGCATCTGCAGCAGTTTACAGTCCTCGGCCGTGATGTGAGTGATTGACACCCAGTCTATGTATCCCGCCAGCGTGTTGAGAGCCGCCATAGCCACCCGGCAGAGCCCCTGACACTGGAACGAGCAAAGAACACGCAGTAAATACTGAAGAGAAAGATATTACTTACATTTCAAGAGCCGGTCCAGCCATATTTAACATCCTAATCATTGTATAATGGGAAGTTCTTCAAATCTGGGGTACAATTTACAAGAGCTATGCTTGCTGTCAGTGAATGGGACAATTTATCAGCTACATTCAGAAGCTGGGGGTGGCGTTACAATATTAATATGTGTCACATGGGTCACCGCCCAATCCTAGGCTGGAGCAGAGAGGTCAGCCGCCATGATATCCGGCGATGATAAGTTCTGAATAGTCACATGGTCACACAGCGGTAATGTAAGGGACAATATTTCCCAGCAGCCACCACTTATAGGGAGAAACGGAAACATCTAGTCTCGTCTGACCCTTTCCCGGTGGATCGGGGGATGTGCTGCTCCGCCCCAGGAGTCCCCCGTAATTTGGGGTCAGAGTCTCACCTTCACCTTCTGAGCCGGATCTCCCTTCTGTAAGGAGGAAAACACAGGAGTCACAGAAAACCTGACACCGTTATACCCCGCTCACACAGCTGGGGGTGCGTTACAATGTATCAGTGCAGGTAGGAGCAGTCAGCCTGAAGGGCATACACAGGAGGTCTGATATATATAATGTCACATGACTGACAGCTTGCCCCATGTCAGGGGTGTCAGTACACCCAGTAAGTGCAGGGGGGACACCCGGTTAGTGCGGGGGGAGGAGTTACTTCACAGTGGGCGGAGCTTTGTTAGAGCCACATGATTGGCGCTCACCAGCTGCTGGTAGTGGTGGACGCTGTCTCCCAGAATGCTCAGCATGAAGGTGAAGAGCTTCTCCATGTTCTGCGTCATGGTGGTCTGGATGTCCCGGCGGCGCTGGGCGGGCAGAGACTGGAAGGTGATGACATCCTCAGCGAGACGCAGCAAGATGAACATCACCAGCTCTGTCTGCACCTCCTGCAGAGAGACAAAGAGGTCACAGCCCGAGGACCACCACCCCTCCCCCAGCCCGAGGACCACCCCCCCTCCCCCACCCCAGCCCGAGGACCACCACCCCAGACTGAGGGGAGCCCCGTACCCCGCTCTTGATGAGACCCTCCAGCTCCGTCAACATGTTGGGCCAGTGCTGAGGCCATTCACGCTTTATCATCTCCACCACGATCCTGGCGAGCACGTCCTTTATGTGTCCCTCCTCCTCCAGGACGGGACGGACCCCCTGTGACGACACAACATTATAAGACCCCCGCTCCGCACGTAGATAGGGGGAGGGGGACTGTGAGGCAAACCGAGGTTCCCCACAACAAAAAGACATGGACGAGGAAGGAGCAGCAGAGCCAACCGCACACTAAACCCAGCCCCCGCCGCCTGACAGCACCCCCGCCGCCTGACAGCACCCCGGCCGCCTGACAGCACCCCCGCCCCCTGACAGCACCGCCGACCCCCGCCGCCTGACAGCACCCCCAACCCCCGCCGCCTGACAGCACCCCCGACAGCACCCCCGCCGCCCGACAGCACCCCCGCCGCCCGACAGCACCCCCGCCGCCCGACAGCACCCCCGCCGCCCGACAGCACCCCCGCCGCCCGACAGCACCCCCGCCGCCCGACAGCACCGCCGACGCCCTGCCGCCTGACAGCACCGCTGACGCCCTGCCGCCTGACAGCACCCCCGCCGCCTGACAGCACCCCCGCCGCCTGACAGCACCCCCGACCCCACCCCCGACCCTCCGCCGCCTTACAGCACCCCAGACCCCCCGCCGCCTGACACAGCCCCCCTCGCCGCCCGACATAACCCCCGACCCCTGACAGCACCCCTGACCCCCGCCGCCTGACAGCACCCCCGACCCCCGCCGCCTGACAGCACCCCCGACCCCCGCCAGCACCCCCGACCCCCGCCGCCTGACAGCACCCCCGATCCCCGCCGCCTGACAGCACCCCGCGCCGCCTGACAGCACCCCCGACCCCCCGCCGCCTGACAGCACCCCCGACCCCCCGCCTGACAGCACCCCCGACCCCCCGCCAGCACGCCCGACCCCCGCCGCCTGACAGCACCCCGCGCCGCCTGACAGCACCCCCGACCCCCCGCCGCCTGACAGCACCCCCGACCCCCCGCCGCCTGACAGCACCCCCGACCCCTGACAGCACCCCGACCCCCCCGCCTGACAGCACCCCCGACCCCTCGCCGCCTGACAGCACCCCCCGCCGCCTGACAGCACCCCCGACCCCCCGCCGCCTGACAGCACCCCCGACCCCTCGCCGCCTGACAGCACCCCCGACGCCCGACAGCACCCCCGCCGCCCGACTGCACCTCCGCCGCCCGACAGCACCCCCGCCGCCCGACAGCACCGCCGACGCCCTGCCGCCTGACAGCACCGCTGACGCCCTGCCGCCTGACAGCACCCCCGCCGCCTGACAGCACCCCCGACCCCCCGCCGCCTGACAGCACCCCCGACCCCCCGCCGCCTGACAGCACCCCCGACCCCTCGCCGCCTGACAGCACCCCCGACGCCCGACAGCACCCCCGCCGCCCGACTGCACCTCCGCCGCCCGACAGCACCCCCGCCGCCCGACAGCACCGCCGACGCCCTGCCGCCTGACAGCACCGCTGACGCCCTGCCGCCTGACAGCACCCCCGCCGCCTGACAGCACCCCCGACCCCCCGCCGCCTGACAGCACCCCCGACCCCACCCCCGACCCCCCGCCGCCTTACAGCACCCCAGACCCCCCGCCGCCTGACACAGCCCCCCCCGCCGCCCGACATAACCCCCGACCCCTGACAGCACCCCTGACCCCCGCCGCCTGACAGCACCCCCGACCCCCGCCGCCTGACAGCACCCCCGACCCCCGCCGCCTGACAGCACCCCCGACCCCCCGCCGCCTGACAGCACCCCCGACCCCCCGCCGCCTGACAGCACCCCCGACCCCCCGCCAGCACGCCCGACCCGACAGCACGCCCGCCCCCCGCCTGACAGCACCCCCGACCCCCGCCGCCTGACAGCACCCCCCGCCGCCTGACAGCACCCCCCGCCGCCTGACAGCACCCCGACCCCCGCCTGACAGCACCCCCGACCCCTCGCCGCCTGACAGCACCCCCCGCCGCCTGACAGCACCCCCCACCGCCTGACAGCACCCCCCACCGCCTGACAGCACCCCCGACCCCCCGCCGCCTGACAGCACCCCCGACCCCCCCCCGCCGCCTGACCGCACCCCCGACCCCCCCCCCGCCGCCTGACCGCACCCCCGACCCCCCCCCGCCGCCTGACCGCACCCCCGACCCCCCCCGCCGCCTGACCGCACCCCCGACCCCCCGCCGCCTGACAGCACCCCGACCCCTCGCCGCCTGACAGCACCCCTCGCCGCCTGACAGCACCCCCCGCCGCCTGACAGCACCCCTCGCCGCCTGACAGCACCCCCGACCCCCCCCAGCCGCCTGACCGCACCCCCGACCCCCCCCGCCGCCTGACCGCACCCCCGCCGCCTGACCGCACGCCCGACACAGCCCCCGCCGCCCGACACAGCCCCCGCCGCCCGACACAGCCCCCGCCGCCCGACACAGCCCCCGCCGCCCGACACAGCCCCCGCCGCCCGACACAGCCCCCGCCGCCCGACACAGCCCCCGCCGCCCGACACAGCCCCCGCCGCCCCCCCGACCCGTAGCGCCCCAGCACCCCCGACCCAACGTGACGACACAACATTATAAGACCCCCGCTCCGCACGTAGATAGGGGGAGGGGGACTGTGAGGCAAACCGAGGTTCCCCACAACAAAAAGACATGGACGAGGAAGGAGCAGCAGAGCCAACCGCACACTAAACCCAGCCCCCGCCGCCTGACAGCACCCCCGCCGCCTGACAGCACCGCCGACCCCCGCCGCCTGACAGCACCCCCGACCCCCCGCCGCCTGACACAGCCCCCGCCGCCCGACACAGCCCCCGACCCCCCGCCTGACAGCACCCCCGACGCCTGACAGCACCCCCGACCACCCGATACATCCCCCGCCGCCCGACACAGCGCCCCCGACCCCCTGCCCGACACAGCGCCCCCGACCCCCTGCCCGACCCGTAGCGCCCCAGCACCCCCGACCCCCCGCCTGACACAGCGCCCCCGACCCCCGCCTGACCCGCAGCGCCCCCAACCCCCCCGCCTGACACAGTGCCCGCGCCGCATGACACCACGCCCCCGACCGCCCGCAGCGCCCCAGCCCCGCCGCCTGACACCGCACCCAGCCCCCGCCGCCTGACACCACAACCAGCCCCCGTCGCCTGACACCGCACCCAGCCCCCGCCTCACCCAGCCCCCGACCACCCGCATCGCCCCAGCCCCCCCCCCCCCGCCTGACACGCAGAACATTTCATTATACAATAAAGAGATGAATAGAAGCACAGGGGCCCCGGAGGCAGCTGTAAGGTCAGGGTCCCGGGAAACAACGGCTCCTGATCCTCCCCCGTATGACGTGGGGTCAGAGGACGGCGGGACTTACACTGGACATGAGCCCCATCACACTGTCCTTCAGGACCACCTTCTCCTCCCGCTCCATGTTATTCCACCGAAACCTGCAAGATCAGAGCACAACATGAACACCGGAGCAACTCCATCACCCCCCGCCGAGCAAGTCCTACTCCAGTCACATCCAGAGCTGCACTCACAATCCCGCCGAGCAAGTCCTACTCCAGTCACATCCAGAGCTGCACTCACAATCCTGCCGAGCAAGTCCTACTCCAGTCACATCCAGAGCTGCACTCAAAATCCTGCGGTTACATCTAGTCCCACTCCAGTCACATCCAGAGCTGCACTCACTATGCTGCTGGTTTCCTGTTAGCTCTCACTGATGAGCGTCTGTATAGGGGAGATCATGTGTTGGTGCAACAGTCCAGAGTGCAGTGCATCATGGGAGAAAGACCAAGGGTGCCCTTAAACCGGCAGATATGTGTCTGGTATATAGCACATGGATCGGCGCAGTATAAGGGTCTGTGCACACGAGAAGACAGACTGTTATTCAGGAGAAAACCGCTGCCTCGTTTCAGACGTAGAAGATCCTCCTCACATTATGCTCTAAATCTTGAGCTGCTCTTCACTGACTTCAATGAAAAACGGCTCAAATTACGTAGCAAAGAAGTGTCCCGCATGTAATGTATATAAGTGTCCCGCATATAATGTATAGAAGTGTCCCGCATATAATGTATAGAAGTGTCCCGCATATAATGTATAGAAGTGTCCCGCATATAATGTATAGAAGTGTCCCGCATATAATGTATAGAAGTGTCCCGCATATAATGTATAGAAGTGTCCCGCATATAATGTATATAAGTGTCCCGCATATAATGTATATAAGTGTCCCGCATATAATGTATATAAGTGTCCCGCATATAATGTATATAAGTGTCCCGCATATAATGTATATAAGTGTCCCGCATATAATGTATATAAGTGTCCCGCATATAATGTATATAAGTGTCCCGCATATAATGTATATAAGTGTCCCGCATATAATGTATATAAGTGTCCCGCATATAATGTATATAAGTGTCCCGCATATAATGTATATAAGTGTCCCGCATATAATGTATATAAGTGTCCCGCATATAATGTATATAAGTGTCCCGCATATAATGTATATAAGTGTCCCGCATATAATGTATATAAGTGTCCCGCATATAATGTATATAAGTGTCCCGCATATAATGTATATAAGTGTCCCGCATATAATGTATATAAGTGTCCCGCATATAATGTATATAAGTGTCCCGCATATAATGTATATAAGTGTCCCGCATATAATGTATATAAGTGTCCCGCATATAATGTATATAAGTGTCCCGCATATAATGTATATAAGTGTCCCGCATATAATGTATATAAGTGTCCCGCATATAATGTATAGAAGTGTCCCGCATATAATGTATATAAGTGTCCCGCATATAATGTATATAAGTGTCCCGCATATAATGTATATAAGTGTCCCGCATATAATGTATATAAGTGTCCCGCATATAATGTATATAAGTGTCCGGCATATAATGTATATAAGTGTCCCGCATATAATGTATATAAGTGTCCCGCATATAATGTATATAAGTGTCCAGCATATAATGTATATAAGTGTCCCGCATATAATGTATATAAGTGTCCCGCATATAATGTATATAAGTGTCCCGCATATAATGTATATAAGTGTCCCGCATATAATGTATATAAGTGTCCCGCATATAATGTATATAAGTGTCCCGCATATAATGTATATAAGTGTCCCGCATATAATGTATATAAGTGTCCCGCATATAATGTATATAAGTGTCCCGCATATAATGTATATAAGTGTCCCGCATATAATGTATATAAGTGTCCCGCATATAATGTATATAAGTGTCCCCGCATATAATGTATATAAGTGTCCCGCATATAATGTATATAAGTGTCCCGCATATAATGTATATAAGTGTCCTGCATATAATGTATAGAAGTGTCCCGCATATAATGTATATAAGTGTCCCGCATATAATGTATATAAGTGTCCCGCATATAATGTATATAAGTGTCCCGCATATAATGTATATAAGTGTCCCGCATATAATGTATATAAGTGTCCCGCATATAATGTATATAAGTGTCCTGCATATAATGTATATAAGTGTCCCGCATATAATGTATATAAGTGTCCCGCATATAATGTATATAAGTGTCCCGCATATAATGTATATAAGTGTCCCGCATATAATGTATATAAGTGTCCCGCATATAATGTATATAAGTGTCCCGCATATAATGTATAGAAGTGTCCCGCATATAATGTATATAAGTGTCCCGCATATAATGTATAGAAGTGTCCCGCATATAATGTATAGACGTGTCCCGCATATAATGTATATAAGTGTCCCGCATATAATGTATAGAAGTGTCCCGCATATAATGTATATAAGTGTCCCGCATATAATGTATAGAAGTGTCCCGCATATAATGTATAGACGTGTCCCGCATGTAATGTATATAAGTGTCCTGTATATAAGTGTCCCGCATATAATGTATATAAGTGTCCCGCATATAATGTATATAAGTGTCCCGCATATAATGTATAGAAGTGTCCCGCATATAATGTATATAAGTGTCCCGCATATAATGTATATAAGTGTCCCGCATATAATGTATAGAAGTGTCCCGCATATAATGTATATAAGTGTCCCGCATATAATGTATATAAGTGTCCCGCATATAATGTATATAAGTGTCCGCATATAATGTATATAAGTGTCCCGCATATAATGTATAGAAGTGTCCCGCATATAATGTATATAAGTGTCCCGCATATAATGTATATAAGTGTCCCGCATATAATGTATATAAGTGTCCCGCATATAATGTATATAAGTGTCCCGCATATAATGTATATAAGTGTCCCGCATATAATGTATATAAGTGTCCCGCATATAATGTATATAAGTGTCCCGCATATAATGTATAGAAGTGTCCCGCATATAATGTATATAAGTGTCCCGCATATAATGTATAGAAGTGTCCCGCATATAATGTATATAAGTGTCCCGCATATAATGTATAGAAGTGTCCCGCATATAATGTATATAAGTGTCCTGCATATAATGTATAGAAGTGTCCTGCATATAATGTATATAAGTGTCCCGCATATAATGTATATAAGTGTCCCGCATATAATGTATATAAGTGTCCCTGCATATAATGTATATAAGTGTCCCGCATATAATGTATATAAGTGTCCTGCATATAATGTATATAAGTGTCCCGCATATAATGTATATAAGTGTCCCGCATATAATGTATATAAGTGTCCTGCATATAATGTATATAAGTGTCCCGCATATAATGTATATAAGTGTCCCGCATATAATGTATATAAGTGTCCTGCATATAATGTATATAAGTGTCCCGCATATAATGTATATAAGTGTCCTGCATATAATGTATATAAGTGTCCCGCATATAATGTATATAAGTGTCCGGCATATAATGTATATAAGTGTCCCGCATATAATGTATATAAGTGTCCCGCATATAATGTATATAAGTGTCCTGCATATAATGTATATAAGTGTCCCGCATATAATGTATAGACGTGTCCCCGCATATAATGTATATAAGTGTCCCTCATATAATGTATAGAAGTGTCCCGCATATAATGTATATAAGTGTCCCGCATATAATGTATATAAGTGTCCCGCATATAATGTATATAAGTGTCCTGCATATAATGTATATAAGTGTCCCGCATATAATGTATAGACGTGTCCCGCATATAATGTATATAAGTGTCCCGCATATAATGTATATAAGTGTCCCGCATATAATGTATATAAGTGTCCCGCATATAATGTATATAAGTGTCCCGCATATAATGTATATAAGTGTCCCTCATATAATGTATAGAAGTGTCCCGCATATAATGTATATAAGTGTCCCGCATATAATGTATATAAGTGTCCCGCATGTAATGTATATAAGTGCCCTGCATATAATGTATATAAGTGTCCTACATATAATGTATATAAGTGTCCCGCATACAATGTATATAAGTGTCCCGCATATAATGTATATAAGTGCCCTGCATATAATGTATATAAGTGTCCCGCATATAATGTATATAAGTGTCCCGCATATAATGTATATAAGTGTCCCGCATATAATGTATATAAGTGTCCCGCATATAATGTATAGAAGTGTCCCGCATATAATGTATATAAGTGCCCTGCATATAATGTATATAAGTGTCCTGCATATAATGTATATAAGTGTCCCGCATATAATGTATATAAGTGTCCCGCATATAATGTATATAAGTGTCCCGCATATAATGTATATAAGTGTCCCGCATATAATGTATATAAGTGTCCCGCATATAATGTATATAAGTGTCCCGCATATAATGTATAGACGTGTCCCGCATATAATGTATATAAGTGTCCCGCACTTCTTTGACGAGGCGTAAATGACAGGTCGTCTGCACAGTGCGTCAAATGAATGGGCAGATGTTTGCCGACGTATTGTAGCCTTATTTTCAGACGTAAAACGAGGCATAATACGCCTCGTTTACGTCTGAAAATAGGTCGTGTGAACCCAGCCTAATACATGATGTATCAGGAGAATGGTGCCTGCAGCTCTGGATGTGACTGGAGTAGAACACGACGTGACTCAGGGTGAGTGCCAGGCTGGAGATTATATGTGGACAGCGCACTCTCTATTATATTATTGAGCACGTTCTCCTCTGTCACCCGGAAGGGGGGGGGGAGCAGGTGAGAGGTTTCGAGGATTCAGCCATGAATGAGAGGAAACCACAGCAGCTGTGTGTACAGAGCCGAGCACATCCTCTGCAGCAACGCTCAGCCGCCCATGTGCAGCAGCAGACAGGTCCTGGAGAGCAGCGGCGCCGTGCTAGAAAGCCTGAACTGTGGCCCCCGGGAGCGTGGAGACCCCCCCCCCTCCTTACTTGACAACGTGCTCCAGGACCTGCAGGCCAAAGTGTCTGACGAGCGGCGGCTGCGACTTCTCCGCCAACCGCAGGCCACAGGGGACACACACCGGGCACTTCTCCTTAAAGTCCTCACAGAACTGCAGCAAAGAAAGGGAGCGGTCAATGCGGGACCCCAACCCCATGTATCACCCCCCCCCCCCCCAACTGTATCATCTCATCACCCCCCCAACTGTATCATCTCATATACCATCCCCCCCAACTGTATCATCTCATCACCCCCCAACTGTATCATCTCATCACCCCCCAACTGTATCATCTCATCACCCCCCCAACTGTATCATCTCATCACCCCCCAACTGTATCATCTCATCACCCCCCCAACTGTATCATCTCATCACCCCCCAACTGTATCATCTCATCACCCCCCAACTGTATCATCTCATCACCCCCATATCATCCTCCGGTATATATTACACCCCCCTCCTCCCCTGTATCCTCCGGTATATATTACACCCCCCCCCCCCTCCTCCCCTGTATCCTCCGGTATATATTACACCCCCCCCTCCTCCCCTGTATCCTCCGGTATATATTACACCTCCTCCTCCTCCCCTGTATCCTCCGGTATATATTACACCCCCCTCCTCCCCTGTATCCTCCGGTATATATTACACCTCCCCTCCTCCTCCCCTGTATCCTCCGGTATATATTACACCCCCCTCCTCCCCTGTATCCTCCGGTATATATTACACCCCCTCCTCCTCCCCTGTATCCTCCGGTATATATTACACCCCCCCCCCTCCTCCTCTGTATCCTCCGGTATATATTACACCCCCCCCCTCCTCCCCTGTATCCTCCGGTATATATTACACCCCCTCCTCCTCCCCTGTATCCTCCGGTATATATTACACCCCTCCCCTCCTCCCCTGTATCCTCCGGTATATATTACACCCCCCCTCCTCCCCTGTATCCTCCGGTATATATTACACCCCCCCCCTCCCCTGTATCCTCCGGTATATATTACACCCCCCTCCTCCTCCCCTGTATCCTCCGGTATATATTACACCTCCCCCTCCTCCCCTGTATCCTCCGGTATATATTACACCTCCCTCCTCCCCTGTATCCTCCGGTATATATTACACCCCCCCCCCCTCCCCTGTATCCTCCGGTATATATTACACCCCCCCTCCTCCTCCCCTGTATCCTCCGGTATATATTACACCCCCCCCCCTCCTCCCCTGTATCCTCCGGTATATATTACACCCCCCCCCTCCTCCCCTGTATCCTCCGGTATATATTACACCCCCCCCCTCCCCTGTATATATTACACCCCCCCCTCCTCCCTGTATCCTCCGGTATATATTACACCCCCCCTCCTCCCCTGTATCCTCCGGTATATATTACACCCCCCCTCCATCCTCCGGTATATATTACACCCCCCCCTCCTCCGGTATATATTACACCCCCCCTCCTCCGGTATATATTACACCCCCCTCCTCCCCTGTATCCTCCGGTATATATTACACCCCCCCCCTCCATCCTCCTGTATATATTACACCCCCCCCCTCCTCCCCTGTATCCTCCGGTATATATTACACCCCCCCCTCCTCCTCCCCTGTATCCTCCGGTATATATTACACCCCCCCCTCCTCCTCCCCTGTATCCTCCGGTATATATTACACCCCCCTCCTCCCCTGTATCCTCCGGTATATATTACACCCCCCCCCTCCATCCTCCGGTATATATTACACCTCCCCCTCCTCCCCTGTATCCTCCGGTATATATTACACCCCCCCCCTCCTCCTCCCCTGTATCCTCCGGTATATATTACACCCCCCTCCTCCCCTGTATCCTCCGGTATATATTACACCCCCCCCTCCATCCTCCGGTATATATTACACCCCCCTCCTCCCCTGTATCCTCCGGTATATATTACACCCCCCCCCTCCCCTGTATCCTCCGGTATATATTACACCCCCCTCCTCCCCTGTATCCTCCGGTATATATTACACCCCCCCTCCTCCTCCCCTGTATCCTCCGGTATATATTACACCTCCCCCTCCTCCCCTGTATCCTCCGGTATATATTACACCCCCCCCCCTCCTCCCCTGTATACTCCGGTATATATTACACTCCCCCCCCCTCCTCCTCTGTATCCTCCGGTATATATTACACCCCCCCCCCTCCTCCTCCTCTGTATCCTCCGGTATATATTACACCTCCCCCTCCTCCCCTGTATCCTCTGGTATATATTACACCCCCCCCCTCCTCCCCTGTATCCTCCGGTATATATTACACCCCCCCCCCTCCTCCCCTGTATCCTCCGGTATATATTACACCTCCCCCTCCTCCCCTGTATCCTACAGTATATATTACACCCCCCTCCTCCCCTGTATCCTCCGGTATATATTACACCCCCCTCCTCCCCTGTATCCTCCGGTATATATTACACCCCCCTCCTCCCCTGTATCCTCCGGTATATATTACACCCCCCTCCTCCCCTGTATCCTCCGGTATATATTACACCCCCTCCTCCCCTGTATCCTCCGGTATATATTACACCCCCCCTCCTCCCCTGTATCCTCCGGTATATATTACAACCCCCCCCCCCTCCTCCCCTGTATCCTCCGGTGTATATATTACACCCCCCCCCTCCTCCCCTGTATCCTCCGGTATATATTACACCCCCCCCCCTCCGGTATATATTACACCCCCCCCCCCTCCTCCCCTGTATCCTCCGGTATATATTACACCTCCCCCTCCTCCCCTGTATCCTCCAGTATATATTACACCCCCCTCCTCCCCTGTATCCTCCGGTATATATTACACCCCCCCCCTCCTCCCCTGTATCCTCCGGTATATATTACACCCCCCCTCCTCCCCTGTATCCTCCGGTATATATTACACCCCCCTCCTCCCCTGTATCCTCCGGTATATATTACACCCCCCCCCCTCCATCCTCCGGTATATATTACACCCCCCCCTCCTCCCCTGTATCCTCCGGTATATATTACACCCCCCTCCTCCCCGGTATATATTACACCCCCCCCCTCCTCCCCTGTATCCTCCGGTATATATTACACCCCCCTCCTCCCCTGTATCCTCCGGTATATATTACACCCCCCCCCCTCCTCCCCTGTATCCTCCGGTATATATTACACCCCCCCCTCCTCCCCTGTATCCTCCGGTATATATTACACCCCCCTCCTCCCCTGTATCCTCCGGTATATATTACACCCCCCCTCCTCCTCCCCTGTATCCTCCGGTATATATTACACCCCCCTCCTCCTCCTCTGTATCCTCCGGTATATATTACACCCCCCCCTCCTCCCCTGTATCCTCCGGTATATATTACACCTCCCCCTCCTCCCCTGTATCCTCCGGTATATATTACACCTCCCCTCCTCCTCCCCTGTATCCTCCGGTATATATTACACCCCCCTCCTCCCCTGTATCCTCCGGTATATATTACACCTCCCCTCCTCCTCCCCTGTATCCTCCGGTATATATTACACCCCCCTCCTCCCCTGTATCCTCCGGTATATATTACACCTCCCTCCTCCTCCCCTGTATCCTCCGGTATATATTACACCCCCCTCCTCCCCTGTATCCTCCGGTATATATTACACCCCCGCCTCCTCCCCTGTATCCTCCGGTATATATTACACCCCCTCCTCCTCCCCTGTATCCTCCGGTATATATTACACCCCCCTCCTCCTCCCCTGTATCCTCCGGTATATATTACACCTCCCTCCTCCCCTGTATCCTCCGGTATATATTACACCTCCCCCTCCTCCCCTGTATCCTCCGGTATATATTACACCTCCCCCTCCTCCCCTGTATCCTCCGGTATATATTACACCTCCCTCCTCCCCTGTATCCTCCGGTATATATTACACCCCCCTCCTCCCCTGTATCCTCCGGTATATATTACACCCCCCCCTCCTCCCCTGTATCCTCCGGTATATATTACACCCCCTCCTCCTCCCCTGTATCCTCCGGTATATATTACACCCCCCTCCTCCTCCCCTGTATCCTCCGGTATATATTACACCTCCCTCCTCCCCTGTATCCTCCGGTATATATTACACCTCCCCCTCCTCCCCTGTATCCTCCGGTATATATTACACCTCCCCCTCCTCCCCTGTATCCTCCGGGTATATATTACACCTCCCTCCTCCCCTGTATCCTCCGGTATATATTACACCCCCCTCCTCCCCTGTATCCTCCGGTATATATTACACCCCCCCCCCCTCCTCCCCTGTATCCTCCGGTATATATTACACCTCCCCTCCTCCTCCTCCTCCCCTGTATCCTCCGGTATATATTACACCTCCCCCTCCTCCCCTGTATCCTCCGGTATATATTACACCCCCCTCCCCCTCTGTATCCTCCGGTATATATTACACCCCCCCCCCCTCCCCTGTATCCTCAGGTATATATTACACCTCCCTCCTCCCCTGTATCCTCCGGTATATATTACACCCCCCCCCTCCTCCCCTGTATCCTCCGGTATATATTACACCCCCCCCTCCCCTCCTCCCCTGTATCCTCCGGTATATATTACACCCCCCCCTCCTCCCCTGTATCCTCCGGTATATATTACACCCCCCCTCCTCCCCTGTATCCTCCGGTATATATTACACCCCCCCCCTCCCCTCCTCCCCTGTATCCTCCGGTATATATTACACCCCCCCCTCCTCCCCTGTATCCTCCGGTATATATTACACCCCCCCTCCTCCCCTGTATCCTCCGGTATATATTACACCCCCCCTCCTCCCCTGTATCCTCCGGTATATATTACACCCCCCTCCTCCCCTGTATCCTCCGATATATATTACACCCCCCCCCCTGCCCTGTATCCTCCGGTATATATTACACCCCCCTCCTCCCCTGTATCCTCCGGTATATATTACACCCCCCCCCTCCTCCCCTGTATCCTCCGGTATATATTACACCCCCTCCTCCCCTGTATCCTCCGGTATATATTACACCTCCCTCCTCCCCTGTATCCTCCGGTATATATTACACCCCCCTCCTCCCCTGTATCCTCCGGTATATATTACACCCCCCTCCTCCCCTGTATCCTCCGGTATATATTACACCTCCCTCCTCCCCTGTATCCTCCGGTATATATTACACCCCCCCTCCTCCCCTGTATCCTCCGGTATATATTACACCCCCCTCCTCCCCTGTATCCTCCGGTATATATTACACCCCCCCCTCCATCCTCCGGTATATATTACACCCCCCTCCTCCCCTGTATCCTCCGGTATATATTACACCCCCCTCCTCCCCTGTATCCTCCGGTATATATTACACCCCCCCCCTCCATCCTCCGGTATATATTACACCCCCCCCCCTCCTCCCCTGTATCCTCCGGTATATATTACACCCCCCTCCTCCCCTGTATCCTCCGGTATATATTACACCTCCCTCCTCCCCTGTATCCTCCGGTATATATTACACCCCCCTCCTCCCCTGTATCCTCCGGTATATATTACACCCCCCTCCTCCCCTGTATCCTCCGGTATATATTACACCCCCCCCCCTCCTCCCCTGTATCCTCCGGTATATATTACACCTCCCCTCCTCCTCCTCCCCTGTATCCTCCGGTATATATTACACCTCCCCCTCCTCCCCTGTATCCTCCGGTATATATTACACCCCCCTCCCCCTCTGTATCCTCCGGTATATATTACACCCCCCCCCCTCCCCTGTATCCTCAGGTATATATTACACCTCCCTCCTCCCCTGTATCCTCCGGTATATATTACACCCCCCCCCCTCCTCCCCTGTATCCTCCGGTATATATTACACCCCCCCCCTCCCCTCCTCCCCTGTATCCTCCGGTATATATTACACCCCCCCCTCCTCCCCTGTATCCTCCGGTATATATTACCACCCCCCCTCCTCCCCTGTATCCTCCGGTATATATTACACCCCCCCCCTCCCCTCCTCCCCTGTATCCTCCGGTATATATTACACACCCCCTCCTCCCCTGTATCCTCCGGTATATATTACACCCCCCCTCCTCCCCTGTATCCTCCGGTATATATTACACCCCCCCTCCTCCCCTGTATCCTCCGGTATATATTACACCCCCCTCCTCCCCTGTATCCTCCGATATATATTACACCCCCCTCCTCCCCTGTATCCTCCGGTATATATTACACCCCCCTCCTCCCCTGTATCCTCCGGTATATATTACACCTCCCTCCTCCCCTGTATCCTCCGGTATATATTACACCCCCCCTCCTCCCCTGTATCCTCCGGTATATATTACACCCCCCTCCTCCCCTGTATCCTCCGGTATATATTACACCCCCCCCCTCCATCCTCCGGTATATATTACACCCCCCTCCTCCCCTGTATCCTCCGGTATATATTACACCCCCCTCCTCCCCTGTATCCTCCGGTATATATTACACCCCCCCCTCCATCCTCCGGTATATATCACACCCCCCCCTCCTCCTCCTCCCCTGTATCCTCCGGTATATATTACACCCCCCTCCTCCCCTGTATCCTCCGGTATATATTACACCCCCCCCCTCCATCCTCCGGTATATATATTACACCCCCCCCTCCTCCCCTGTATCCTCCGGTATATATTACACCCCCCCCTCCATCCTCCGGTATATATTACACCCCCCCCCCTCCTCCCCTGTATCCTCCGGTATATATTACACCCCCCCCCTCCTCCTCCCCTGTATCCTCCGGTATATATTACACCCCCCTCCTCCCCTGTATCCTCCGGTATATATTACACCCCCCCCCTCCATCCTCCGGTATATATTACACCCCCCTCCTCCCCTGTATCCTCCGGTATATATTACACCCCCCTCCTCCCCTGTATCCTCCGGTATATATTACACCCCCCCTCCTCCCCTGTATCCTCCGGTATATATTACACCCCCCCCCCTCCTCCCCTGTATACTCCGGTATATATTACACCCCCCCCCCCTCCTCCTCCTCTGTATCCTCCGGTATATATTACACCTCCCCCTCCTCCCCTGTATCCTCTGGTATATATTACACGCCCTCCCTCCTCCCCTGTATCCTCCGGTATATATTCCACCCCCCCCCCTCCTCCCCTGTATCCTCCGGTATATATTACACCCCCCCCCCTCCTCCCCTGTATCCTCCGGTATATATTACACCCCCCCTCCTCCTCCCCTGTATCCTCCGGTATATATTACACCCCCCCCTCCTCCCCTGTATCCTCCGGTATATATTACACCCCCCTCCTCCCCTGTATCCTCCGGTATATATTACACCCCCCTCCTCCCCTGTATCCTCCGGTATATATTACACCCCCCTCCTCCCCTGTATCCTCCGGTATATATTACACCCCCCTCCTCCCCTGTATCCTCCGGTATATATTACACCCCCCTCCTCCCCTGTATCCTCCGGTATATATTACAACCCCCCCCTCCTCCCCTGTATCCTCCGGTATATATTACACCCCCCTCCTCCTCCCCTGTATCCTCCGGTATATATTACACCCCCCCCCTCCTCCCCTGTATCCTCCGGTATATATTACACCCCCCTCCTCCCCTGTATCCTCCGGTATATATTACACCCCCCCCCCTCCGGCATATATTACACCCCCCCCCCTCTCCTCCCCTGTATCCTCCGGTATATATTACACCTCCCCCTCCTCCCCTGTATCCTCCGGTATATATTACACCCCCCTCCTCCCCTGTATCCTCCGGTATATATTACACCCCCCCCTCCTCCCCTGTATCCTCCGGTATATATTACACCCCCCTCCTCCCCTGTATCCTCCGGTATATATTACACCCCCCCTCCTCCCCTGTATCCTCCGGTATATATTACACCCCCCCCCTCCCCTGTATCCTCCGGTATATATTACACCCCCCTCCTCCCCTGTATCCTCCGGTATATATTACACCCCCCCCCCTCCATCCTCCGGTATATATTACACCCCCCCTCCTCCCCTGTATCCTCCGGTATATATTACACCCCCCTCCTCCCCTGTATCCTCCGGTATATATTACACCCCCCCCCCTCCTCCCCTGTATCCTCCGGTATATATTACACCCCCCTCCTCCCCTGTATCCTCCGGTATATATTACACCCCCCCCTCCTCCCCTGTATCCTCCGGTATATATTACACCCCCCCCTCCTCCCCTGTATCCTCCGGTATATATTACACCCCCCCTCCTCCTCCTCCTCCCCTGTATCCTCCGGTATATATTACACCCCCCCTCCTCCTCCTCTGTATCCTCCGGTATATATTACACCCCCCCCTCCTCCCCTGTATCCTCCGGTATATATTACACCTCCCCCCTCCTCCCCTGTATCCTCCGGTATATATTACACCTCCCCTCCTCCTCCCCTGTATCCTCCGATATATATTACACCCCCCTCCTCCCCTGTATCCTCCGGTATATATTACACCTCCCCTCCTCCTCCCCTGTATCCTCCGGTATATATTACACCCCCCTCCTCCCCTGTATCCTCCGGTATATATTACACCTCCCCTCCTTCTCCCCTGTATCCTCCGGTATATATTACACCCCCCTCCTCCCCTGTATCCTCCGGTATATATTACACCCCCCCCTCCTCCCCTGTATCCTCCGGTATATATTACACCTCCCCCTCCTCCCCTGTATCCTCCGGTATATATTACACCCCCTCCTCCTCCCCTGTATCCTCCGGTATATATTACACCCCCCTCCTCCTCCCCTGTATCCTCCGGTATATATTACACCCCCCTCCTCCCCTGTATCCTCCGGTATATATTACACCTCCCCCTCCTCCCCTGTATCCTCCGGTATATATTACACCCCCCCCTCCTCCCCTGTATCCTCCGGTATATATTACACCTCCCCTCCTCCCCTGTATCCTCCGGTATATATTACACCTCCCCCTCCTCCCCTGTATCCTCCGGTATATATTACACCTCCCCCTCCTCCCCTGTATCCTCCGGTATATATTACACCCCCCTCCTCCCCTGTATCCTCCGGTATATATTACACCCCCCCTCCTCCCCTGTATCCTCCGGTATATATTACACCCCCCCCCTCCCCTGTATCCTCCGGTATATATTACACCCCCCTCCTCCCCTGTATCCTCGGGTATATATTACACCTCCCCTCCTCCTCCCCTGTATCCTCCGGTATATATTACACCCCCCTCCTCCCCTGTATCCTCCGGTATATATTACACCCCCGCCTCCTCCCCTGTATCCTCCGGTATATATTACACCCCCTCCTCCTCCCCTGTATCCTCCGGTATATATTACACCCCCCTCCTCCTCCCCTGTATCCTCCGGTATATATTACACCTCCCTCCTCCCCTGTATCCTCCGGTATATATTACACCTCCCCCTCCTCCCCTGTATCCTCCGGTATATATTACACCTCCCCCTCCTCCCCTGTATCCTCCGGTATATATTACACCCCCCTCCTCCCCTGTATCCTCCGGTATATATTACACCTCCCCCTCCTCCCCTGTATCCTCCGGTATATATTACACCTCCCTCCTCCCCTGTATCCTCCGGTATATATTACACCCCCCTCCTCCCCTGTATCCTCCGGTATATATTACACCCCCCTCCTCCCCTGTATCCTCCGGTATATATTACACCCCCCCCCTCCTCCCCTGTATCCTCCGGTATATATTACACCTCCCCTCCTCCTCCTCCCCTGTATCCTCCGGTATATATTACACCTCCCCCTCCTCCCCTGTATCCTCCGGTATATATTACACCCCCCTCCCCCTCTGTATCCTCCGGTATATATTACACCCCCCCCCCTCCCCTGTATCCTCAGGTATATATTACACCCCCCCCTCCTCCTCCCCTGTATCCTCCGGTATATATTACACCCCCCCCTCCTCCTCCCCTGTATCCTCCGTTATATATTACACCCCCCCCCTCCTCCCCTGTATCCTCCGTTATATATTACACCCCCCCCCTCCTCCCCTGTATCCTCCGGTATATATTACACCTCCCCCTCCTCCCCTGTATCCTCCGGTATATATTACACCTCCCCCTCCTCCCCTGTATCCTCCGGTATATATTACACCTCCCCCTCCTCCCCTGTATCCTCCGGTATATATTACACCCCCCTCCTCCCCTGTATCCTCCGGTATATATTACACCCCCCCTCCTCCCCTGTATCCTCCGGTATATATTACACCCCCCCCCCCTCCCCTGTATCCTCCGGTATATATTACACCCCCCTCCTCCCCTGTATCCTCCGGTATATATTACACCTCCCCTCCTCCTCCCCTGTATCCTCCGGTATATATTACACCCCCCTCCTCCCCTGTATCCTCCGGTATATATTACACCCCCGCCTCCTCCCCTGTATCCTCCGGTATATATTACACCCCCTCCTCCTCCCCTGTATCCTCCGGTATATATTACACCCCCCTCCTCCTCCCCTGTATCCTCCGGTATATATTACACCTCCCTCCTCCCCTGTATCCTCCGGTATATATTACACCTCCCCCTCCTCCCCTGTATCCTCCGGTATATATTACACCTCCCTCCTCCCCTGTATCCTCCGGTATATATTACACCTCCCCCTCCTCCCCTGTATCCTCCGGTATATATTACACCTCCCCCTCCTCCCCTGTATCCTCCGGTATATATTACACCCCCCTCCTCCCCTGTATCCTCCGGTATATATTACACCTCCCCCTCCTCCCCTGTATCCTCCGGTATATATTACACCTCCCTCCTCCCCTGTATCCTCCGGTATATATTACACCCCCCTCCTCCCCTGTATCCTCCGGTATATATTACACCCCCCCCCTCCTCCCCTGTATCCTCCGGTATATATTACACCTCCCCTCCTCCTCCTCCCCTGTATCCTCCGGTATATATTACACCTCCCCCTCCTCCCCTGTATCCTCCGGTATATATTACACCCCCCTCCCCCTCTGTATCCTCCGGTATATATTACACCCCCCCCCCTCCCCTGTATCCTCAGGTATATATTACACCCCCCCCTCCTCCTCCCCTGTATCCTCCGGTATATATTACACCCCCCCCTCCTCCTCCCCTGTATCCTCCGGTATATATTACACCTCCCTCCTCCCCTGTATCCTCCGGTATATATTACACCCCCCCCTCCTCCCCTGTATCCTCCGGTATATATTACACCCCCCCCCTCCCCTCCTCCCCTGTATCCTCCGGTATATATTACACCCCCCCCCTCCTCCCCTGTATCCTCCGGTATATATTACACCTCCCCCTCCTCCCCTGTATCCTACAGTATATATTACACCCCCCTCCTCCCCTGTATCCTCCGGTATATATTACACCCCCCTCCTCCCCTGTATCCTCCGGTATATATTACACCCCCCTCCTCCCCTGTATCCTCCGGTATATATTACACCCCCCTCCTCCCCTGTATCCTCCGGTATATATTACAACCCCCCCCTCCTCCCCTGTATCCTCCGGTATATATTACACCCCCCCCTCCTCCCCTGTATCCTCCGGTATATATTACACCCCCCCCCTCCTCCCCTGTATCCTCCGGTATATATTACACCCCCCTCCTCCCCTGTATCCTCCGGTATATATTACACCCCCCCCCCTCCGGTATATATTACACCCCCCCCCCTCCTCCTCCCCTGTATCCTCCGGTATATATTACACCTCCCCCTCCTCCCCTGTATCCTCCAGTATATATTACACCCCCCTCCTCCCCTGTATCCTCCGGTATATATTACACCCCCCCCTCCTCCCCTGTATCCTCCGGTATATATTACACCCCCCTCCTCCCCTGTATCCTCCGGTATATATTACACCCCCCCTCCTCCCCTGTATCCTCCGGTATATATTACACCCCCCCCTCCCCTGTATCCTCCGGTATATATTACACCCCCCTCCTCCCCTGTATCCTCCGGTATATATTACACCCCCCCCTCCTCCCCTGTATCCTCCGGTATATATTACACCTCCCCCTCCTCCCCTGTATCCTCCGGAATATATTACACCCCCCTCCCCCTCTGTATCCTCCGGTATATATTACACCCCCCCCCTCCCCTGTATCCTCAGGTATATATTACACCCCCCTCCTCCTCCCCTGTATCCTCCGGTATATATTACACCCCCCCCTCCTCCTCCCCTGTATCCTCCGGTATATATTACACCTCCCTCCTCCCCTGTATCCTCCGGTATATATTACACCCCCCCCCTCCTCCCCTGTATCCTCCGGTATATATTACACCCCCCCCCTCCCCTCCTCCCCTGTATCCTCCGGTATATATTACACCCCCCCCCTCCTCCCCTGTATCCTCCGGTATATATTACACCTCCCCCTCCTCCCCTGTATCCTACAGTATATATTACACCTCCCCCTCCTCCCCTGTATCCTAGAGTATATATTACACCCCCCTCCTCCCCTGTATCCTCCGGTATATATTACACCCCCCTCCTCCCCTGTATCCTCCGGTATATATTACACCCCCCTCCTCCCCTGTATCCTCCGGTATATATTACACCCCCCCTCCTCCCCTGTATCCTCCGGTATATATTACACCCCCCTCCTCCCCTGTATCCTCCGGTATATATTACACCCCCCTCCTCCCCTGTATCCTCCGGTATATATTACAACCCCCCCTCCTCCCCTGTATCCTCCGGTATATATTACACCCCCCCCTCCTCCCCTGTATCCTCCGGTATATATTACACCCCCCCCTCCTCCCCTGTATCCTCCGGTATATATTACACCCCCCTCCTCCCCTGTATCCTCCGGTATATATTACACCCCCCCCCCCTCCGGTATATATTATACCCCCCCCCTCCTCCTCCCCTGTATCCTCCGGTATATATTACACCTCCCCCTCCTCCCCTGTATCCTCCAGTATATATTACACCCCCCTCCTCCCCTGTATCCTCCGGTATATATTACACCCCCCCCTCCTCCCCTGTATCCTCCGGTATATATTACACCCCCCTCCTCCCCTGTATCCTCCGGTATATATTACACCCCCCTCCTCCCCTGTATCCTCCGGTATATATTACACCCCCCCTCCTCCCCTGTATCCTCCGGTATATATTACACCCCCCCCCCTCCCCTGTATCCTCCGGTATATATTACACCCCCCTCCTCCCCTGTATCCTCCGGTATATATTACACCCCCCCCTCCTCCCCTGTATCCTCCGGTATATATTACACCCCCCTCCTCCCCTGTATCCTCCGGTATATATTACACCCCCCCCCCTCCTCCCCTGTATCCTCCGGTATATATTACACCCCCCTCCTCCCCTGTATCCTCCGGTATATATTACACCCCCCCCTCCTCCCCTGTATCCTCCGGTATATATTACACCCCCCCCCTCCTCCCCTGTATCCTCCGGTATATATTACACCCCCCTCCTCCCCTGTATCCTCCGGTATATATTACACCCCCCCTCCTCCTCCTCCTCCCCTGTATCCTCCGGTATATATTACACCCCCCCTCCTCCTCCTCTGTATCCTCCGGTATATATTACACCCCCCCCTCCTCCCTGTATCCTCCGGTATATATTACACCTCCCCCTCCTCCCCTGTATCCTCCGGTATATATTACACCTCCCCTCCTCCTCCCCTGTATCCTCCGATATATATTACACCCCCCTCCTCCCCTGTATCCTCCGGTATATATTACACCTCCCCTCCTCCTCCCCTGTATCCTCCGGTATATATTACACCCCCCTCCTCCCCTGTATCCTCCGGTATATATTACACCTCCCCTCCTCCTCCCCTGTATCCTCCGGTATATATTACACCCCCCTCCTCCCCTGTATCCTCCGGTATATATTACACCCCCCCCCCTCCTCCCCTGTATCCTCCGGTATATATTACACCTCCCCCTCCTCTCCTGTATCCTCCGTTATATATTACATCCCCTCCTCCTCCCCTGTATCCTCCGGTATATATTACACCCCCCTCCTCCTCCCCTGTATCCTCCGGTATATATTACACCCCCCCCTCCTCCCCTGTATCCTCCGGTATATATTACACCCCCCCTCCTCCCCTGTATCCTCCGGTATATATTACACCTCCCCCTCCTCCCCTGTATCCTCCGGTATATATTACACCTCCCCCTCCTCCCCTGTATCCTCCGGTATATATTACACCTCCCCCTCCTCCCCTGTATCCTCCGGTATATATTACACCCCCCTCCTCCCCTGTATCCTCCGGTATATATTACACCCCCCCCCCTCCCCTGTATCCTCCGGTATATATTACACCCCCTCCTCCCCTGTATCCTCCGGTATATATTACACCCCCCCCCTCCATCCTCCGGTATATATTACACCCCCCCCTCCTCCCCTGTATCCTCCGGTATATATTACACCCCCCTCCTCCCCTGTATCCTCCGGTATATATTACACCCCCCCCCTCCTCCCCTGTATCCTCCGGTATATATTACACCCCCCTCCTCCCCTGTATCCTCCGGTATATATTACACCCCCCCCTCCTCCCCTGTATCCTCCGGTATATATTACACCACCCCCCTCCTCCCCTGTATCCTCCGGTATATATTACACCCCCTCCTCCCCTGTATCCTCCGGTATATATTACACCCCCCCTCCTCCTCCTCCTCCCTGTATCCTCCGGTATATATTACACCCCCCCTCCTCCTCCTCTGTATCCTCCGGTATATATTACACCCCCCCCCTCCTCCCCTGTATCCTCCGGTATATATTACACCTCCCCCTCCTCCCCTGTATCCTCCGGTACATATTACACCTCCCCTCCTCCTCCCCTGTATCCTCCGATATATATTACACCCCCCTCCTCCCCTGTATCCTCCGGTATATATTACACCTCCCCTCCTCCTCCCCTGTATCCTCCGGTATATATTACACCCCCCTCCTCCCCTGTATCCTCCGGTATATATTACACCTCCCCTCCTCCTCCCCTGTATCCTCCGGTATATATTACACCCCCCTCTTCCCCTGTATCCTCCGGTATATATTACACCCCCCCACTCCTCCCCTGTATCCTCCGGTATATATTACACCTCCCCCTCCTCCCCTGTATCCTCCGGTATATATTACACCCCCTCCTCCTCCCCTGTATCCTCCGGTATATATTACACCCCCTCCTCCTCCCCTGTATCCTCCGGTATATATTACACCCCCCTCCTCCCCTGTATCCTCCGGTATATATTACACCTCCCCCTCCTCCCCTGTATCCTCCGGTATATATTACACCCACCCCCCTCCTCCCCTGTATCCTCCGGTATATATTACACCCCCCCCCCTCCATCCTCCGGTATATATTACACCCCCCCCTCCTCCCCTGTATCCTCCGGTATATATTACACCCCCTCCTCCCCTGTATCCTCCGGTATATATTACACCCCCCTCCTCCCCTGTATCCTCCGGTATATATTACACCCCCTCCCCTGTATCCTCCGGTATATATTACACCCCCCCCCTCCTCCCCTGTATCCTCCGGTATATATTACACCCCCCCCTCCTCCCCTGTATCCTCCGGTATATATTACACCCCCCTCCTCCCCTGTATCCTCCGGTATATATTACACCCCCCTCCTCCTCCCCTGTATCCTCCGGTATATATTACACCCCCCCTCCTCCTCCTCTGTATCCTCCGGTATATATTACACCCCCCCCTCCTCCCCTGAATCCTCCGGTATATATTACACCTCCCCCTCCTCCCCTGTATCCTCCGGTATATATTACACCTCCCCTCCTCCTCCCCTGTATCCTCCGATATATATTACACCCCCCTCCTCCCCTGTATCCTCCGGTATATATTACACCTCCCCTCCTCCTCCCCTGTATCCTCCGGTATATATTACACCCCCCTCCTCCCCTGTATCCTCCGGTATATATTACACCTCCCCTCCTCCTCCCCTGTATCCTCCGGTATATATTACACCCCCCTCCTCCCCTGTATCCTCCGGTATATATTACACCCCCCCCCTCCTCCCCTGTATCCTCCGGTATATATTACACCTCCCCCTCCTCCCCTGTATCCTCCGGTATATATTACACCCCCTCCTCCTCCCCTGTATCCTCCGGTATATATTACACCCCCTCCTCCTCCCCTGTATCCTCCGGTATATATTACACCCCCTCCTCCCCTGTATCCTCCGGTATATATTACACCTCCCCCTCCTCCCCTGTATCCTCCGGTATATATTACACCCCCCCCCTCCTCCCCTGTATCCTCCGGTATATATTACACCTCCCCCTCCTCCCCTGTATCCTCCGGTATATATTACACCTCCCCCTCCTCCCCTGTATCCTCCGGTATATATTACACCTCCCCCTCCTCCCCTGTATCCTCCGGTATATATTACACCCCCCTCCTCCCCTGTATCCTCCGGTATATATTACACCCCCCCTCCTCCCCTGTATCCTCCGGTATATATTACACACCCCCCCCCCCTCCCCTGTATCCTCCGGTATATATTACACCCCCCTCCTCCCCTGTATCCTCCGGTATATATTACACCCCCCCCCCTCCATCCTCCGGTATATATTACACCCCCCCCTCCTCCCCTGTATCCTCCGGTATATATTACACCCCCCTCCTCCCCCGTATCCTCCGGTATATATTACACCCCCCCCTCCTCCCCTGTATCCTCCGGTATATATTACACCCCCTCCTCCTCCCCTGTATCCTCCGGTATATATTACACCCCCCTCCTCCTCCCTGTATCCTCCGGTATATATTACACCTCCCTCCTCCCCTGTATCCTCCGGTATATATTACACCTCCCTCCTCCCCTGTATCCTCCGGTATATATTACACCCCCCTCCTCCCCTGTATCCTCCGGTATATATTACACCCCCCTCCTCCCCTGTATCCTCCGGTATATATTACACCCCCCCCCCTCCTCCCCTGTATCCTCCGGTATATATTACACCCCCCCTCCTCCCCTGTATCCTCCGTATATATTACACCCCCCCCCCTCCTCCCCTGTATCCTCCGGTATATATTACACCCCCCCCCTCCTCCCCTGTATCCTCCGGTATATATTACACCCCCCCCTCCTCCCCTGTATCCTCCGGTATATATTACACCCCCCCCCCTCCTCCCCTGTATCCTCCGGTATATATTACACCCCCCCCCTCCTCCCCTGTATCCTCCGGTATATATTACACCCCCCCCTCCTCCGGTATATATTACACCCCCCCCCCTCCTCCCCTGTATCCTCCGGTATATATTACACCCCCCCCCCTCCTCCCCTGTATCCTCCGGTATATATTACACCCCCCCCCCCTCCTCCCCTGTATCCTCCGGTATATATTACACCTCCCCCTCCTCCCCTGTATCCTCCGGTATATATTACACCTCCCCCTCCTCCCCTGTATCCTCCGGTATATATTACACCCCCCCCTCCTCCCCTGTATCCTCCGGTATATATTACACCCCCCCCCCCTCCTCCCCTGTATCCTCCGGTATATATTACACCCCCCCCTCCTCCCCTGTATCCTCCGGTATATATACACCCCCCCCCTCCTCCCCTGTATCCTCCGGTATATATTACACCTCCCCCTCCTCCCCTGTATCCTCCGGTATATATTACACCCCCCCCTCCTCCCCTGTATCCTCCGGTATATATTACACCCCCCCCCCTCCTCCCCTGTATCCTCCGGTATATATTACACCCCCCCCCCTCCTCCCCTGTATCCTCCGGTATATATTACACCCCCCCCTCCTCCGGTATATATTACACCCCCCCCCTCCTCCCCTGTATCCTCCGGTATATATTACACCCCCCCCCTCCTCCCCTGTATCCTCCGGTATATATTACACCTCCCCCTCCTCCCCTGTATCCTCCGGTATATATTACACCTCCCCCTCCTCCCCTGTATCCTCCGGTATATATTACACCCCCCCCCCCTCCTCCCCTGTATCCTCCGGTATATATTACACCCCACCCCCTCCTCCCCTGTATCCTCCGGTATATATTACACCCCCCCCTCCTCCCCTGTATCCTCCGGTATATATTACACCCCCCCCTCCTCCCCTGTATCCTCCGGTATATATTACACCTCCCCTCCTCCTCCTCCCCTGTATCCTCCGGTATATATTACACCTCCCCTCCTCCTCCCCTGTATCCTCCGGTATATATTACACCTCCCCTCCTCCTCCCCTGTATCCTCCGGTATATATTACACCTCCCCCTCCTCCCCTGTATCCTCCGGTATATATTACACCCCCCTCCCCCTCTGTATCCTCCGGTATATATTACACCCCCCCTCCTCCCCTGTATCCTCCGGTATATATTACACCCCCCTCCTCCCCTGTATCCTCCGGTATATATTACACCTCCCCCTCCTCCCCTGTATCCTCCGGTATATATTACACCCCCCCCTCCTCCCCTGTATCCTCCGGTATATATTACACCTCCCCCTCCTCCCCTGTATCCTCCGGTATATATTACACCCCCCTCCTCCCCTGTATCCTCCGGTATATATTACACCCCCCCCCTCCATCCTCCGGTATATATTACACCCCCCCCTCCTCCCCTGTATCCTCCGGTATATATTACACCCCCCTCCTCCCCTGTATCCTCCGGTATATATTACACCCCCCCCTCCTCCCCTGTATCCTCCGGTATATATTACACCCCCTCCTCCTCCCCTGTATCCTCCGGTATATATTACACCCCCCTCCTCCTCCCCTGTATCCTCCGGTATATATTACACCTCCCTCCTCCCCTGTATCCTCCGGTATATATTACACCTCCCTCCTCCCCTGTATCCTCCGGTATATATTACACCCCCCTCCTCCCCTGTATCCTCCGGTATATATTACACCCCCCTCCTCCCCTGTATCCTCCGGTATATATTACACCCCCCCCCCTCCTCCCCTGTATCCTCCGGTATATATTACACCCCCCCTCCTCCCCTGTATCCTCCGGTATATATTACACCCCCCCCCTCCTCCCCTGTATCCTCCGGTATATATTACACCCCCCCCCTCCTCCCCTGTATCCTCCGGTATATATTACACCCCCCCCATCCTCCCCTGTATCCTCCGGTATATATTACACCCCCCCCCTCCTCCCCTGTATCCTCCGGTATATATTACACCCCCCCCTCCTCCGGTATATATTACACCCCCCCCCCTCCTCCCCTGTATCCTCCGGTATATATTACACCCCCCCCCCCTCCTCCCCTGTATCCTCCGGTATATATTACACCTCCCCCTCCTCCCCTGTATCCTCCGGTATATATTACACCTCCCCCTCCTCCCCTGTATCCTCCGGTATATATTACACCCCCCCCTCCTCCCCTGTATCCTCCGGTATATATTACACCCCCCCCCCCTCCTCCCCTGTATCCTCCGGTATATATTACACCCCCCCCTCCTCCCCTGTATCCTCCGGTATATATTACACCCCCCCCCCTCCTCCCCTGTATCCTCCGGTATATATTACACCTCCCCCTCCTCCCCTGTATCCTCCGGTATATATTACACCCCCCCCTCCTCCCCTGTATCCTCCGGTATATATTACACCCCCCCCCCTCCTCCCTGTATCCTCCGGTATATATTACACCCCCCCCCTCCTCCCCTGTATCCTCCGGTATATATTACACCCCCCTCCTCCTCCCCTGTATCCTCCGGTATATATTACACCTCCCTCCTCCCCTGTATCCTCCGGTATATATTACACCCCCCTCCTCCTCCCCTGTATCCTCCGGTATATATTACACCTCCCTCCTCCCCTGTATCCTCCGGTATATATTACACCTCCCTCCTCCCCTGTATCCTCCGGTATATATTACACCCCCCTCCTCCCCTGTATCCTCCGGTATATATTACACCTCCCTCCTCCCCTGTATCCTCCGGTATATATTACACCCCCCTCCTCCCCTGTATCCTCCGGTATATATTACACCCCCCTCCTCCCCTGTATCCTCCGGTATATATTACACCCCCCCCCCTCCTCCCCTGTATCCTCCGGTATATATTACACCCCCCCTCCTCCCCTGTATCCTCCGGTATATATTACACCCCCCCCCCCTCCTCCCCTGTATCCTCCGGTATATATTACACCTCCCCCTCCTCCCCTGTATCCTCCGGTATATATTACACCTCCCCCTCCTCCCCTGTATCCTCCGGTATATATTACACCCCCCCCCCTCCTCCCCTGTATCCTCCGGTATATATTACACCCCCCCCCCTCCTCCCCTGTATCCTCCGGTATATATTACACCCCCCCCTCCTCCCCTGTATCCTCCGGTATATATTACACCCCCCCCTCCTCCGGTATATATTACACCCCCCCCCCTCCTCCCCTGTATCCTCCGGTATATATTACACCCCCCCCCCCTCCTCCCCTGTATCCTCCGGTATATATTACACCCCCCCCCCCATCTCCCCTGTATCCTCCGGTATATATTACACCTCCCCCTCCTCCCCTGTATCCTCCGGTATATATTACACCTCCCCCTCCTCCCCTGTATCCTCCGGTATATATTACACCCCCCCCCTCCTCCCCTGTATCCTCCGGTATATATTACACCCCCCCTCCTCCCCTGTATCCTCCGGTATATATTACACCCCCCCTCCTCCCCTGTATCCTCCGGTATATATTACACCCCCCCCCCTCCTCCCCTGTATCCTCCGGTATATATTACACCTCCCCCTCCTCCCCTGTATCCTCCGGTATATATTACACCCCCCCCTCCTCCCCTGTATCCTCCGGTATATATTACACCCCCCCCCTCCTCCCCTGTATCCTCCGGTATATATTACACCCCCCCCCCCTCCTCCCCTGTATCCTCCGGTATATATTACACCCCCCCCTCCTCCGGTATATATTACACCCCCCCCCTCCTCCCCTGTATCCTCCGGTATATATTACACCCCCCCCCCTCCTCCCCTGTATCCTCCGGTATATATTACACCTCCCCCTCCTCCCCTGTATCCTCCGGTATATATTACACCTCCCCCTCCTCCCCTGTATCCTCCGGTATATATTACACCCCCCCCCCTCCTCCCCTGTATCCTCCGGTATATATTACACCCCCCCCCCTCCTCCCCTGTATCCTCCGGTATATATTACACCCCCCCCCCTCCTCCCCTGTATCCTCCGGTATATATTACACCCCCCCCTCCTCCCCTGTATCCTCCGGTATATATTACACCCCCCCCCCTCCTCCCCTGTATCCTCCGGTATATATTACACCTCCCCCTCCTCCGGTATATATTACACCTCCCCTCCTCCTCCTCCCCTGTATCCTCCGGTATATATTACACCTCCCCTCCTCCTCCCCTGTATCCTCCGGTATATATTACACCTCCCCTCCTCCTCCCCTGTATCCTCCGGTATATATTACACCTCCCCCTCCTCCCCTGTATCCTCCGGTATATATTACACCCCCCTCCCCCTCTGTATCCTCCGGTATATATTACACCCCCCCTCCTCCCCTGTATCCTCCGGTATATATTACACCCCCCTCCCCCTCCTCCCCTGTATCCTCCGGTATATATTACACCCCCCCCCTCCTCCCCTGCATCCTCCGGTATATATTACACCCCCCCCCTCCTCCCCTGTATCCTCCGGTATATATTACACCCCCCCCCCTCCTCCCCTGTATCCTCCGGTATATATTACACCCCCCCTCCTCCCCTGTATCCTCCGGTATATATTACACCCCCCCCCTCCTCCCCTGTATCCTCCGGTATATATTACACCTCCCCCTCCTCCCCTGTATCCTCCGGTATATATTACACCCCCCCCCTCCTCCCCTGTATCCTCCGGTATATATTACACCCCCCCTCCTCCCCTGTATCCTCCGGTATATATTACACCTCCTCCTCCTCCCCTGTATCCTCCGGTATATATTACACCCCCCTCCCCCTCCCCTGTATCCTCCGGTATATATTACACCCCCCCCCCTCCACCCCTGTATCCTCCGGTATATATTACACCCCCATCCCTCCTCCCTGTATCCTCCGGTATATATTACACCTCCCCCTCCTCCCCTGTATCCTCCGGTATATATTACACCCCCCTCCCCCTCTGTATCCTCCGGTATATATTACACCCCCCCTCCTCCCCTGTATCCTCCGGTATATATTACACCCCCCTCCTCCCCTGTATCCTCCGGTATATATTACACCTCCCTCCTCCCCTGTATCCTCCGGTATATATTACACCCCCCCCTCCCTCCCCTGTATCCTCCGGTATATATTACACCTCCTCCTCCCCTGTATCCTCCGGTATATATTACACCCCCCCCCTCCTCCCCTGTATCCTCCGGTATATATTACACCCCCCCCTCCTCCCCTGTATCCTCCGGTATATATTACACCCCCCTCCTCCCCTGTATCCTCCGGTATATATTACACCCCCCCTCCTCCCCTGTATCCTCCGGTATATATTACACCCCCCCCCTCCTCCCCTGTATCCTCCGGTATATATTACACCCCCCCCCTCCTCCCCTGTATCCTCCGGTATATATTACACCTCCTCCTCCTCCCCTGTATCCTCCGGTATATATTACACCCCCCTCCCCCTCCTCCTCCCCTGTATCCTCCGGTATATATTACACCCCCCCCCCTCCTCCCCTGTATACTCCGGTATATATTACAACCCCCCCCTCCTCCCCTGTATCCTCCGGTATATATTACACCCCCCTCCTCCCCTGTATCCTCCGGTATATATTACAACCCCCCCCTCCTCCCCTGTATCCTCCGGTATATATTACACCCCCCTCCTCCCCTGTATCCTCCGGTATATATTACACCCCCCCCTCCTCCCCTGTATCCTCCGGTATATATTACACCCCCCCCCTCCTCCCCTGTATCCTCCGGTATATATTACAACCCCCCCTCCTCCCCTGTATCCTCCGGTATATATTACACCTCCTCCTCCTCCCCTGTATCCTCCGGTATATATTACACCCCCCTCCCCCTCCTCCTCCCCTGTATCCTCCGGTATATATTACACCCCCCCCCTCCCCTCCTCCCCTGTATCCTCCGGTATATATTACACCCCCCCCCCTCCTCCCCTGTATCCTCCGGTATATATTACACCCCCCCCCCTCCCTCCATCCTCCGGTATATATTACACCCCCCCCCTCCCCTGTATCCTCCGGTATATATTACACCCCCCCTCCTCCCTGTATCCTCCGGTATATATTACACCCCCTCCTCCTCCCCTGTATCCTCCGGTATATATTACACCCCCCCTCCTCCCCTGTATCCTCCGGTATATATTACACCTCCCTCCCTCCCTGTATCCTCCGGTATATATTACACCCCCCCCCCCTCCTCCCCTGTATCCTCCGGTATATATTACACCCCCCCCTCCTCCTCCCCTGTATCCTCCGGTATATATTACACCTCCCTCCTCCCTGTATCCTACGGTATATATTACACCCCCCCCTCCTCCCCTGTATCCTCCGGTATATATTACACCCCCCCCTGCCCTCCATCCTCCGGTATATCTTACACCCCCCCCCCATCCCCTGTATCCTCCGGTATATATTACACCCCCCCTCCTCCCCTGTATCCTCCGGTATATATTACACCCCCCCCTCCCCTCCTCCCCTGTATCCTCCGGTATATATTACACCCCCCCCCCTCCCCTCCTCCCCTGTATCCTCCGGTATATATTACACCCCCCCCCCCTCCCCTGTATCCTCCGGTATATATTACACCCCCCCTCCTCCCCTGTATCCTCCGGTATATATTACACCCCCCTCCTCCACTGTATCCTCCGGTATATATTACACCCCCCCCTCCTCCCCTGTATCCTCCGGTATATATTACACCCCCCCCCCTCCTCCCCTGTATCCTCCGGTATATATTACACCCCCCTCCTCCCCTGTATCCTCCGGTATATATTACACCCCCCCCCTCCTCCCCTGTATCCTCCGGTATATATTACACCCCCCCCCTCCTCCCCTGTATCCTCCGGTATATATTACACCCCCCTCCTCCCCTGTATCCTCCGGTATATATTACACCCCCCTCCTCCCCTGTATCCTCCGGTATATATTACACCCCCCTCCTCCCCTGTATCCTCCGGTATATATTACACCCCCCTCCTCCCCTGTATCCTCCGGTATATATTACACCCCCCTCCTCCC
>NC_134690.1:410763103-410821258 GCF_050947455.1 Rhinoderma darwinii
ACCTCAGATTGTTATAATATGGGGGGGTGATGATATAATACACGGGATGTGACCTCAGAATGTTATAATATGGGGGGGGTGATGATATATAATACACGGGATGTGACCTCAGATTGTTATAATATGGGGGGGGGTGATGATATATAATACACGGGATGTGACCTCAGATTGTTATAATATGGGGGGGGGGGTGATGATATAATACACGGGATGTGACCTCAGATTGTTATAATATGGGGGGGGTGATGATATAATACAGGGGATGTGACCTCAGATTGTTATAATATGGGGGGGGTGATGATATATAATACACGGGATGTGACCTCAGATTGTTATAATATGGGGGGATGATATATAATACACGGGATGTGACCTCAGATTGTTATAATATGGGGGGGTGATGATATATAATACACGGGATGTGACCTCAGATTGTTATAATATGGGGGGGGTGATGATATAATACACGGGATGTGACCTCAGATTGTTATAATATGGGGGGGTGATGATATAATACACAGTATGTGACCTCAGATTGTTATAATATGGGGGGGGGTGATGATATATAATACACGGGATGTGACCTCAGATTGTTATAATATGGGGGGGGTGATGATATAATACACGGGATGTGACCTCAGATTGTTATAATATGGGGGGGGTGATGATATAATACACGGGATGTGACCTCAGATTGTTATAATATGGGGGGGGTGATGATATAATACACGGGATGTGACCTCAGATTGTTATAATATGGGGGGGGGGGTGATGATATAATACACGGGATGTGACCTCAGATTGATATAATATGGGGGGGGTGATGATATAATACACGGGATGTGACCTCAGATTGTTATAATATGGGGGGGGGTGATGATATAATACACGGGATGTGACCTCAGATTGATATAATATGGGGGGGGTGATGATATAATACACAGGATGTGACCTCAGAATGTTATAATATGGGGGGGGTGATGATATAATACACGGGATGTGACCTCAGAATGTTATAATATGGGGGGGGTGATGATATATAATACACGGGATGTGACCTCAGATTGTTATAATATGGGGGGGGTGATGATATAATACACGGGATGTGACCTCAGATTGTTATAATATGGGGGGGGTGATATATAATACACGGGATGTGACCTCAGATTGTTATAATATGGGGGGGGTGATGATATAATACACGGGATGTGACCTCAGATTGTTATAATATGGGGGGGTGATGATATAATACACGGGATGTGACCTCAGATTGTTATAATATGGGGGGGTGATGATATAATACACGGGATGTGACCTCAGATTGTTATAATATGGGGGGGGTGATGATATATAATACACGGGATGTGACCTCAGATTGTTATAATATGGGGGGGGTGATGATATATAATACACGGGATGTGACCTCAGATTGTTATAATATGGGGGGGGTGATGATATAATACACGGGATGTGACCTCAGATTGTTATAATATGGGGGGGTGATGATATAATACACGGGATGTGACCTCAGATTGTTATAATATGGGGGGGGTGATGATATAATACACGGGATGTGACCTCAGATTGTTATAATATGGGGGGGGTGATGATATAATACACAGGATGTGACCTCAGATTGTTATAATATGGGGGGGGTGATGATATAATACACGGGATGTGACCTCAGATTGTTATAATATGGGGGGGGTGATGATATAATACACGGGATGTGACCTCAGATTGTTATAATATGGGGGGGGTGATGATATAATACACAGGATGTGACCTCAGAATGTTATAATATGGGGGGGGTGATGATATAATACACGGGATGTGACCTCAGAATGTTATAATATGGGGGGGTGATGATATATAATACACAGGCTGTGACCTCAGATTGTTATAATATGGGGGGGGGTGATGATATAATACACGGGATGTGACCTCAGATTGTTATAATATGGGGGGGTGATGATATATAATACACGGGATGTGACCTCAGATTGTTATAATATGGGGGGGGCGATATATAATACACGGGATGTGACCTCAGATTGTTATAATATGGGGGGGTGATGATATAATACACGGGATGTGACCTCAGATTGTTATAATATGGGGGGGGGGTGATATATAATACACGGGATGTGACCTCAGATTGTTATAATATGGGGGGGGTGATGATATAATACACGGGATGTGACCTCAGATTGTTATAATATGGGGGGGTGATGATATATAATACACGGGATGTGACCTCAGATTGTTATAATATGGGGGGGGTGATGATATAATACACGGGATGTGACCTCAGATTGTTATAATATGGGGGGGGGTGATGATATAATACACAGGATGTGACCTCAGATTGTTATAATATGGGGGGGTGATGATATAATACACGGGATGTGACCTCAGATTGTTATAATATGGGGGGGGTGATGATATATAATACACGGGATGTGACCTCAGATTGTTATAATATGGGGGGGTGATGATATAATACACAGGATGTGACCTCAGATTGTTATAATATGGGGGGGGTGATGATATATAATACACGGGATGTGACCTCAGATTGTTATAATATGGGGGGGGGGTGATGATATAATACACGGGATGTGACCTCAGATTGTTATAATATGGGGGGGGGGTGATGATATAATACACGGGATGTGACCTCAGATTGTTATAATATGGGGGGGGTGATGATATATAATACACGGGATGTGACCTCAGATTGTTATAATATGGGGGGGGTGATATAATACACAGGATGTGACCTCAGATTGTTATAATATGGGGGGGTGATGATATAATACACGGGATGTGACCTCAGATTGTTATAATATGGGGGGGGTGATGATATAATACACGGGATGTGACCTCAGATTGTTATAATATGGGGGGGGGGTGATGATATATAATACACGGGATGTGACCTCAGATTGTTATAATATGGGGGGGGGTGATGATATTATACACAGGATGTGACCTCAGATTGTTATAATATGGGGGGGGGTGATGATATAATACACGGGATGTGACCTCAGATTGTTATACTATGGGGGGGGGTGATGATATAATACACGGGATGTGACCTCAGATTGTTATAATATGGGGGGGTGATGATATTATACACGGGATGTGACCTCAGATTGTTATAATATGGGGGGTGATGATATTATACACGGGATGTGACCTCAGATTGTTATAATATGGGGGGGTGATGATATTATACACGGGATGTGACCTCAGATTGTTATAATATGGGGGGGGTGATGATATATAATACACGGGATGTGACCTCAGATTGTTATAATATGGGGGGGTGATGTATATAATACACGGGATGTGAACTCAGATTGTTATAATATGGGGGGGTGATGATATAATACACGGGATGTGACCTCAGATTGTTATAATATGGGGGGGGTGATGATATATAATACACGGGATGTGACCTCAGATTGTTATAATATGGGGGGGTGATGATATTATACACAGGATGTGACCTCAGATTGTTATAATATGGGGGGGGTGATGATATAATACACAGGATGTGACCTCAGATTGTTATAATATGGGGGGGTGATGATATTATACACGGGATGTGACCTCAGATTGTTATAATATGGGGGGGGTGATGATATAATACACGGGATGTGACCTCATATTGTTATAATATGGGGGGGGTGATGATATTATACACGGGATGTGACCTCAGATTGTTATAATATGGGGGGGGTGATGATATTATACACGGGATGTGACCTCAGATTGTTATAATATGGGGGGGGTGATGATATAATACACGGGATGTGACCTCAGATTGTTATAATATATGGGGGTGATGATATAATACACGGGATGTGACCTCAGATTGTTATAATATGGGGGGGGTGATGATATATAATACACAGGATGTGACCTCAGATTGATATAATATGGGGGGGGTGATGATATAATACACAGGATGTGACCTCAGATTGTTATAATATGGGGGGGGTGATGATATAATACACGGGATGTGACCTCAGATTGTTATAATATGGGGGGGGTGATGATATATAATACACGGGATGTGACCTCAGATTGTTATAATATGGGGGGGGTGATGATATAATACACGGGATGTGACCTCAGATTGTTATATTATGGGGGGGGTGATGATATATAATACACGGGATGTGACCTCAGATTGTTATAATATGGGGGGGGGGTGATGATATATAATACACGGGATGTGACCTCAGATTGTTATAATATGGGGGGGGTGATGATATAATACACAGGATGTGACCTCAGATTGTTATAATATGGGGGGGGTGATGATATTATACACGGGATGTGACCTCAGATTGTTATAATATGGGGGGGTGATGATATAATACACGGGATGTGACCTCAGATTGTTATAATATGGGGGGGTGATGATATAATACACGGGATGTGACCTCAGATTGTTATAATATGGGGGGGGTGATGATATAATACACGGGATGTGACCTCAGATTGATATAATATGGGGGGGTGATATAATACACGGGATGTGACCTCAGATTGTTATAATATGGGGGGGGGTGATGATATATAATACACGGGATGTGACCTCAGATTGATATAATATGGGGGGGGTGATATAATACACGGGATGTGACCTCAGATTGTTATAATATGGGGGGGGTGATGATATATAATACACGGGATGTGACCTCAGATTGTTATAATATGGGGGGGTGATATATAATACACGGGATGTGACCTCAGATTGTTATAATATGGGGGGGGTGATGATATATAATACACGGGATGTGACCTCAGATTGTTATAATATGGGGGGGTGATGATATAATACACGGGATGTGACCTCAGAATGTTATAATATGGGGGGGGTGATGATATATAATACACGGGATGTGACCTCAGATTGTTATAATATGGGGGGGGTGATGATATATAATACACGGGATGTGACCTCAGATTGTTATAATATGGGGGGGGGGTGATGATATAATACACGGGATGTGACCTCAGATTGTTATAATATGGGGGGGGTGATGATATAATACAGGGGATGTGACCTCAGATTGTTATAATATGGGGGGGGGGTGATGATATATAATACACGGGATGTGACCTCAGATTGTTATAATATGGGGGGATGATATATAATACACGGGATGTGACCTCAGATTGTTATAATATGGGGGGGTGATGATATATAATACACGGGATGTGACCTCAGATTGTTATAATATGGGGGGGGGTGATGATATAATACACGGGATGTGACCTCAGATTGTTATAATATGGGGGGGTGATGATATAATACACAGTATGTGACCTCAGATTGTTATAATATGGGGGGGGGTGATGATATATAATACACGGGATGTGACCTCAGATTGTTATAATATGGGGGGGGTGATGATATAATACACAGGATGTGACCTCAGATTGTTATAATATGGGGGGGGTGATGATATAATACACGGGATGTGACCTCAGATTGTTATAATATGGGGGGGGTGATGATATAATACACGGGATGTGACCTCAGATTGATATAATATGGGGGGGGTGATGATATAATACACGGGATGTGACCTCAGATTGTTATAATATGGGGGGGGTGATGATATAATACACGGGATGTGACCTCAGATTGTTATAATATGGGGGGGGTGATGATATAATACACGGGATGTGACCTCAGAATGTTATAATATGGGGGGGGTGATGATATAATACACAGGATGTGACCTCAGAATGTTATAATATGGGGGGGTGATGATATAATACACAGGATGTGACCTCAGAATGTTATAATATGGGGGGGGTGATGATATAATACACGGGATGTGACCTCAGAATGTTATAATATGGGGGGGGTGATGATATATAATACACAGGATGTGACCTCAGATTGTTATAATATGGGGGGGGTGATGATATATAATACACGGGATGTGACCTCAGATTGTTATAATATGGGGGGGGTGATGATATAATACACGGGATGTGACCTCAGATTGTTATAATATGGGGGGTGATATATAATACACGGGATGTGACCTCAGATTGTTATAATATGGGGGGGGGGGTGATGATATATAATACACGGGATGTGACCTCAGATTGTTATAATATGGGGGGGTGATGATATAATACACGGGATGTGACCTCAGATTGTTATAATATGGGGGGGTGATGATATAATACACGGGATGTGACCTCAGATTGTTATAATATGGGGGGTGATGATATAATACACGGGATGTGACCTCAGATTGTTATAATATGGGGGGGGGTGATGATATATAATACACGGGATGTGACCTCAGATTGTTATAATATGGGGGGGGTGATGATATAATACACGGGATGTGACCTCAGATTGTTATAATATGGGGGGGGTGATGATATAATACACAGGATGTGACCTCAGATTGTTATAATATGGGGGGGGGTGATGATATAATACACGGGATGTGACCTCAGATTGTTATAATATGGGGGGGGTGATGATATAATACACGGGATGTGACCTCAGATTGTTATAATATGGGGGGGGGTGATGATATAATACACAGGATGTGACCTCAGAATGTTATAATATGGGGGGGGTGATGATATAATACACGGGATGTGACCTCAGAATGTTATAATATGGGGGGGGTGATGATATATAATACACAGGCTGTGACCTCAGATTGTTATAATATGGGGGGGGGTGATGATATAATACACGGGATGTGACCTCAGATTGTTATAATATGGGGGGGGTGATGATATATAATACACGGGATGTGACCTCAGATTGTTATAATATGGGGGGGCGATATATAATACACGGGATGTGACCTCAGATTGTTATAATATGGGGGGGTGATGATATAATACACGGGATGTGACCTCAGATTGTTATAATATGGGGGGGGGGTGATATATAATACACGGGATGTGACCTCAGATTGTTATAATATGGGGGGGGGTGATGATATATAATACACGGGATGTGACCTCAGATTGTTATAATATGGGGGGGGGTGATGATATAATACACGGGATGTGACCTCAGATTGTTATAATATGGGGGGGTGATGATATATAATACACGGGATGTGACCTCAGATTGTTATAATATGGGGGGTGATGATATAATACACGGGATGTGACCTCAGATTGTTATAATATGGGGGGGTGATGATATATAATACACGGGATGTGACCTCAGATTGTTATAATATGGGGGGGGGTGATGATATATAATACACGGGATGTGACCTCAGATTGTTATAATATGGGGGGGGTGATGATATATAATACACAGGATGTGACCTCAGATTGTTATAATATGGGGGGGGGGGTGATGATATAATACACGGGATGTGACCTCAGATTGTTATAATATGGGGGGGGTGATGATATATAATACACGGGATGTGTCCTCAGATTGTTATAATATGGGGGGGGGTGATGATATAATACACGGGATGTGACCTCAGATTGTTATAATATGGGGGGGGGGGTGATGATATAATACACGGGATGTGACCTCAGATTGTTATAATATGGGGGGGTGATGATATAATACACGGGATGTGACCTCAGATTGTTATAATATGGGGGGGGGGTGATGATATAATACACAGGATGTGACCTCAGATTGTTATAATATGGGGGGGTGATGATATAATACACAGGATGTGACCTCAGATTGTTATAATATGGGGGGGGTGATGATATAATACACGGGATGTGACCTCAGATTGTTATAATATGGGGGGGGTGATGATATATAATACACGGGATGTGACCTCAGATTGTTATAATATGGGGGGGTGATGATATATAATACACGGGATGTGACCTCAGATTGTTATAATATGGGGGGGTGATGATATATAATACACGGGATGTGACCTCAGATTGTTATATTATGGGGGGGGTGATGATATAATACACGGGATGTGACCTCAGATTGTTATAATATGGGGGGGGGGGTGATGATATATAATACACGGGATGTGACCTCAGATTGTTATAATATGGGGGGGGGGTGATGATATTATACACAGGATGTGACCTCAGATTGTTATAATATGGGGGGGGGGTGATGATATATAATACACGGGATGTGACCTCAGATTGTTATAATATGGGGGGGGTGATGATATAATACACGGGATGTGTCCTCAGATTGTTATAATATGGGGGGGTGATGATATATAATACACGGGATGTGACCTCAGATTGTTATAATATGGGGGGGGTGATGATATAATACACGGGATGTGTCCTCAGATTGTTATAATATGGGGGGGTGATGATATATAATACACGGGATGTGACCTCAGATTGTTATAATATGGGGGGGTGATGATATATAATACACGGGATGTGTCCTCAGATTGTTATAATATGGGGGGGTGATGATATATAATACACGGGATGTGACCTCAGATTGTTATAATATGGGGGGGGTGATGATATAATACACAGTATGTGACCTCAGATTGTTATAATATGGGGGGGGTGATGATATAATACACGGATGTGACCTCAGATTGTTATAATATGGGGGGGGGGTGATGATATAATACACGGGATGTGACCTCAGATTGTTATAATATGGGGGGGGTGATGATATAATACACGGGATGTGACCTCAGATTGTTATAATATGGGGGGGTGATGATATAATACACGGGATGTGACCTCAGATTGTTATAATATGGGGGGGGGGTGATGATATATAATACACGGGATGTGACCTCAGATTGTTATAATATGGGGGGGGTGATGATATTATACACAGGATGTGACCTCAGATTGTTATAATATGGGGGGGGTGATGATATAATACACGGGATGTGACCTCAGATTGTTATAATATGGGGGGGGTGATGATATAATACACGGGATGTGACCTCAGATTGTTATAATATGGGGGGGGTGATGATATAATACACAGGATGTGACCTCAGATTGTTATAATATGGGGGGGTGATGATATAATACACGGGATGTGACCTCAGATTGATATAATATGGGGGGGGGTGATGATATAATACACGGGATGTGACCTCAGATTGTTATAATATGGGGGGGGGGTGATGATATATAATACACGGGATGTGACCTCAGATTGTTATAATATGGGGGGGGGGGTGATGATATAATACACGGGATGTGACCTCAGATTGTTATAATATGGGGGGGGGGTGATGATATAATACACGGGATGTGACCTCAGATTGTTATAATATGGGGGGGGGTGATATATAATACACGGGATGTGACCTCAGATTGTTATAATATGGGGGGGGGTGATGATATAATACACAGGATGTGACCTCAGATTGTTATAATATGGGGGGGTGATGATATTATACACAGGATGTGACCTCAGATTGTTATAATATGGGGGGGGTGATGATATATAATACACGGGATGTGACCTCAGATTGATATAATATGGGGGGGGTGATGATATTATACACAGGATGTGACCTCAGATTGTTATAATATGGGGGGGGGTGATGATCTATAATACACGGGATGTGACCTCAGATTGTTATAATATGGGGGGGGTGATGATATATAATACACGGGATGTGACCTCAGATTGTTATAATATGGGGGGGGGTGATATATAATACACGGGATGTGACCTCAGATTGTTATAATATGGGGGGGGTGATGATATATAATACACGGGATGTGACCTCAGATTGTTATAATATGGGGGGGGTGATATATAATACACGGGATGTGACCTCAGATTGTTATAATATGGGGGGGTGATGATATATAATACACAGGATGTGACCTCAGATTGTTATAATATGGGGGGGGGGGGTGATGATATATAATACACGGGATGTGACCTCAGATTGTTATAATATGGGGGGGGGGGTGATGATATAATACACGGGATGTGACCTCAGATTGTTATAATATGGGGGGGGTGATGATATAATACACGGGATGTGACCTCAGATTGTTATAATATGGGGGGGTGATGATATATAATACACAGGATGTGACCTCAGATTGTTATAATATGGGGGGGGTGATGATATATAATACACGGGATGTGACCTCAGATTGTTATAATATGGGGGGGGTGATGATATATAATACACGGGATGTGACCTCAGATTGTTATAATATGGGGGGGGGTGATGATATATAATACACGGGATGTGACCTCAGATTGTTATAATATGGGGGGGGTGATGATATATAATATGGGGGGGGTGATGATATAATACACGGGATGTGACCTCAGATTGTTATAATATGGGGGGGGGTGATGATATATAATACACGGGATGTGACCTCAGATTGTTATAATATGGGGGGGGTGATGATATATAATACACGGGATGTGACCTCAGATTGATATAATATGGGGGGGGGTAATGATATATAATACACGGGATGTGACCTCAGATTGTTATAATATGGGGGGGGTGATGATCTATAATACACGGGATGTGTCCTCAGATTGTTATAATATGGGGGGGGTGATGATATAATACACGGGATGTGACCTCAGATTGTTCTGATATGGACGGGGAAGGTTTATGTGATTTTAGATTGTGAGCTCTTCTGGACAGTATCCCATTCTCTTTGCTGGCTGTTGCTCTATGATATGCTGGTAGATAATACAGAGGTTCTGACCTTGCAGTGGATGAAGTTTCCCGGAGCCGTGTCGTCGCGTGCTGCAGATCTCCCGGTTATCCGGCTGGACGCTGCTACAATTTGGATGTTCCGTCCAGTTGAGCCGGTGCCGTCCTCAGAGCTGGCAGGTCCAGGTGTGCAGCATGAGCGGCGGTGTCCTCACCTGGGAGCAGCAGGAATCTGCGGAGCAGGCAGCCACTTGTGAAGACTCTCACACACCTTCCCTGCTGTAATCCCCCGAGCAAAGAGAAGGAGGCAGTGACAGCTGCAGCAATGGGCTCTCCACCAAGCCAGGAGCCAAACTCTGCCCAGTTCTGTGCCCGGCACCAGCTAGCTGCCCATTGTCACCCGCAGCAGAGCACTCAACATATGGAAAGAAATGTCTAACCCCCCAGCAATGTCCCCCTGCTCATCACACAATCCGCCTGGAGCCCCCCACCCCTCCCCAGCTCCTGTAACTGGAGATGCCTATTGTTCCCTAGATTTGACAGGAGATCAGAGGGAGCAGGAGGAGGGTGGCAGAGGGTGGCGTGCGCCTGTGTTTGGCTAGTGGCCTCATTCCCCACATACCCAGGATTTCTCAGGAATAGCAGAGCTGGGGAGATTGCTGCAGGAAAACCCCAGAGTGACTGAGCCTGGTCCACATAGAATAGTCCCTCACGGGCTCGTCCACATGGAGCGGGATAGCGGACGGAAAATACGCAGCAGAATACAGTAGCAGCAAAGTGTTAAATCTCATCCCATCTGCGTAAAATGGCGACCAGATATTGACCTGCGGTGCGTAATTTTCGGACCGCAGCATGTAAATTCTGCTGCGGAAAGTGCACAGAATTGCTGCGTTTTCAGAGATGTCCCCATCCCTCAGCAGCGGAAAGTCTGCGCTACTTTCAACAGAAATTTTCTACAGCAATTCCGTTACGTGTGGACAAGCCCTAAGGAGACCTCTGACCTGGGTGATGTCCTGGGCACCAGGGAAGGGTAGGCTGTCAGTAAGGAGACCTCTGACCTGGGTGATGTCCTGGGCACCAGGGAAGGGTGGGCTGTTAGTAAGGAGACCTCTGACCTGGGTGATGTCCTGGCCACCAGGGAAGGGTAGGCTGTCAGTAAGGAGACCTCTGACCTGGGTGATGTCCTGGGCACCAGGGAAGGGTAGGCTGTCAGTAAGGAGACCTCTGACCTGGGTGATGTCCTGGGCACCAGGGAAGGGTAGGCTGTCAGTAAGGAGACCTCTGACCTGGGTGATGTCCTGGGCACCAGGGAAGGGTAGGCTGTCAGTAAGGAGACCTCTGACCTGGGTGATGTCCTGGGCACCAGGGAAGGGTGGGCTGTCAGTAAGGAGACCTCTGACCTGGGTGATGTCCTGGGCACCAGGGAAGGGTGGGCTGTCAGTAAGGAGACTTCTGACCTGGGTGATGTCCTGGGCACCAGGGAAGGGTGGGCTGTCAGTAAGGAGACCTCTGACCTGGGTGATGTCCTGGGCACCAGGGAAGGGTGGGCTGTCAGTAAGGAGTTCTCTGACCTGGGTGATGTCCTGGGCACCAGGGAAGGGTGGGCTGTCAGTAAGGAGACCTCTGACCTGGGTGATGTCCTGGGCACCAGGGAAGGGTGGGCTGTCAGTAAGAGACCTCTGACCTGGGTGATGTCCTGGGCACCAGGGAAGGGTAGGCTGTCAGTAAGGAGACCTCTGATCTGGGTGATGTCCTGGGCACCAGGGAAGGGTAGGCTGTCAGTAAGGAGACCTCTGACCTGGGTGATGTCCTGGGCACCAGGGAAGGGTAGGCTGTCAGTAAGGAGACCTCTGACCTGGGTGATGTCCTGGGCACCAGGGAAGGGTAGGCTGTCAGTAAGGAGACCTCAGACCTGGGTGATGTCCTGGGCACCAGGGAAGGGTATGCTGTCAGTAAGGAGACCTCTGACCTGGGTGATGTCCTGGGCACCAGGGAAGGCTGTCAGTAAGGAGATCTCAGACCTGGCTGATGTCCTGGGCACCAGGGAATGGTCAGCTGTCAATAAGGAGACCGCAGACCAGGGTGATGTCCTGGGCACCAGGGAAGGGTAGGCTGTCAGTAAGGAGACCTCAGACCTGGGTGATGTCCTGGGCAACAGGGAAGGGTAGGCGGTCAGTAAGGAGACCTCAGACCTGGGTGATGTCCTGGGCACCAGGGAAGGGTCAGCTGTCAATAAGGAGAGCTCAGACCTGGGTGATGTCCTGGGCACCAGGGAAGGGTGGGCTGTCAGTAAGGAGACCTCAGACCTGGGTGATGTCCTGGGCACCAGGGAAGGGTGGCCTGTCAGTAAGGAGACCTCTGACCTGGGTGATATCCTGGGCACCAGGGAAGGGTGGGCTGTCAGTAAGGAGACCTCAGACCTGGGTGATGTCCTGGGCACCAGGGAAGGGTAGGCTGTCAGTAAGGAGACCTCAGACCTGGGTGATGTCCTGGGCACCAGGGAAGGGTGGCCTGTCAGTAAGGAGACCTCTGACCTGGGTGATATCCTGGGCACCAGGGAAGGGTGGGCTGTCAGTAAGGAGACCTCAGACCTGGGTGATGTCCTGGGCACCAGGGAAGGGTAGGCTGTCAGTAAGGAGACCTCAGACCTGGGTGATGTCCTGGGCACCAGGGAAGGGTAGGCTGTCAGTAAGGAGACCTCAGACCTGGGTGATGTCCTGGGCACAAGGGAAGGCTGTCAGTAAGGAGATCTCTGACCTGGGTGATGTCCTGGGCACCAGGGAATGGTCAGCTGTCAATAAGGAGACCGCAGACCAGGGTGATGTCCTGGGCACCAGGGAAGGGTAGGCGGTCAGTAAGGAGACCTCAGACCTGGGTGATGTCCTGGGCACCAGGGAAGGGTAGGCGGTCAGTAAGGAGACATCTGATCTGAGTCTTTTGCTGGGCACCAGAGAAGGATAGGCTGTTAGGAGACCTCTGACCTGGGTGATATCCTGGGCACCAGGGAATGGTGGACTGTGATTGAGGAAGCCTCAGACCTGGATCATCTCCTTGGCATCGGGAAAGGGTTGGCTGGGAGGAGGCCTCGGACATGGGTCATCTCCTGGCCACCAGGGAATGGTGGGCTGTCATTGAGCTGGCATCTTACCTTGTTAATCTCATGGGCACCAGGGAAGGGTGGGCTGTGATTGAGGAGGCCTCAGACCGGGGTCATCTCCTGGGCATCGGGAAAGGATTGGCTATGAGTGAGGAGCGGACCCCACTCTCCTCTGCTGCCACAATTACTGAACCCCAGCTTCAGGTAGATTCAAATGATGGAAGTCAGTGCCAGGCCTCCATGATGCCACTTGTTCCCAACCCAGTGGTGTCAGTAGAGGACATTAGGCCCTATGGTGAAAATCAACATGGAGACCCCGTCATGGCCCTTGTTTATCCTATTCCCACTAATCACTTGTAGGAGAGAATCCCTAGCAGACAGCTGATGATTCCAGTGCAATAACAGAGTATAGGCCCCTGGCTCCCTTCATACAGCCCTGCACCCAATGGCAAAAGCCCTGACCATAGGAGCTTACAATCTATAAAGGAAGATACAAGAGGTGGAGTACACCACTAGGAGTTTACAATCTATAAGGAATAAGACGAGATACGAAGTGGGGGACGAGTAGGAGTCCTGACCACAGGAGCTTACAATCTATAAGAGGTTATACAAGAGGTGGGGGAGGAATAATAGTCCTGATAATAGGAGCTTGCCCAATATATACTATAAGGCAATGATCCCCAACCACCGGGCCGTGGACCAATACCGAGCCATTGATTATTTGGTACCGAGCCGCTGTATCTGGTATCTGCCCCAGTGCCCGCACGCAATTCCAGGCGAAAAACCGCACCAAATTGTGGTGCAGTTTTTCACCTGGAATGTCCGTTGTGGAAAATTGCGGAGCATTCAGCCGGCCTCCTGTGATTGGCTGCAGTGGCGGTCACGTGGGATGAAGCGCCAATTTCTGAGCCATTTTCCACTCACTATTTATGCAGCGTGTGGGGGAGATTTGTTGTAGCTCATCCACTTTGCTGCTACTGTATTACGCTGCGGATTTTCTGCTATGAATTCTGTTGTGGAAAATCCGCAGTATTAATGCAATGTGTGAACTGACCCTAACCACCCGTTAGGGACCGCTGCTATAAAGGATTGACATAGGATGTAAGGGAAGCGGTTATCACGACAGTGTCTGGGCGGGGAGGGGTTAAGTGGCGCTCAGACCCCCCTGCCGTCTCCTCAGCTGTGTGACCCCTGTGTCTGCCACGTGTAGAAGGTCACTGTGCGGGTGGCTGTTCAGCTGGTACGTGACCTTGTGTACCTGCATATCGGGATCAGTAGGGGACGAGGGAGCAGCTGCCCTCAGCTGTGGCACGCGCAGGAGGGACATCTAATCCCACAGAAGTCGCTTCAGGATATTTTACATTTTAATTTTATTTTAAGCAGAAGCAAGAAAAAAAACTTTCAAAAGTCAATAATATCTGGTGACGGAGGAAGCCAAGAAAAAGATAACTAAGAAGTTCATGGCGCATGATCAGAGCCGCTGCCGGGCTGTCATTCAGATTCCATTTTCTACCCTCGCCCTGTATCTAAATACTCTTGTCAAAGTAGAAATGTTTATTGACACCCTCGGGAATCCAGCGCTGATGACCAGGGTGACGCTGACCTCGCTCCCGATCTAGTGACATCCCAGCGTCTGGCTATGAAGCAGCTTCTGACCCCCAACTGGTTGATGCAGAGGTCCCTGACAACTAGGAGGTGGTCCGAGGGCCCATCAACCTGCTCCTCCACTTCCAGACTGCTCAGTTTGCTGCCGAGAACGTTCAAGTTTCATTAGTGACCCCCAGCGTCTGAGGAGAAATAAATACTGACTGCAGCCTGGTCAAGTAAGAACAACCGTGGGATTATGGGACCGGGACAATGTCGTCACAGTCCTGCTGAGGTCAATGGTCATCCTTTATGGTGCTGTTATCAGAGGCCCAGTAGCACCATCCATTCTGGGGTGATAGTTGGGGGATATATTGAATTTTAAGAAATTACAGCAGTGGTAGAGTATGACCAATGAAGGGGTAAGGAAAAAGTTTGGCACATGAAAGCAAGGGCCTTCAACAGGAGAGAAGCCCAATTGTGATTTTGCAATGGATCCCCCTACTCTTCCTCCTCCGTGAAGGTCCCTAGGTATTAAGGTCTTAACCTGATTAAGCTTTAGATTTGGGACTTGGATGATTTTTTGGGCGTAAGGCGCTACTATAGAGATCTTATGTTTATCCGCTTGACAGGATCTGCCATTTACTGGACCTTGAAGCTGGCTGTATCCGCTGAGATGTCTCCTAGATGCCTGGGATTGGTAGTGGTGTATTCTTAGCCCTGTGCTGGCCACGACTCTGGAACATCATGGATTAGATATATATTCATGAAATAGCAAAGATTGGGCCAAGGTTCCATGTGTGTGAAGTGGAGCATAACGACGATCAGAAGCGCTCAACGTGTCGTTCCACAAGTTTATCGGCCAAATCATTGAAGGCTTCGAAGAAGAGGAGCCCACGTTACGTGGTGACTGACAGAACATATTACACAAAGCAAAGCGTCAGGTGTGAGATGCCGAATGGTCCGTGTAGGGGGAGATGCTGTAGAGATGACCCTCATACTCGTCCACACCAGGGCATCGGGTCAGGGATCATTTCTCTGGAGAGCTTCATGCCCGGGGGTATAAATACTTGGATTAGCTTATTACTCGCCACAAGGGCCTTAACCGCGAGATTCCAGAATGTCAGAGCTAAATTTGGAATCCAAGCCTCCTACTTACCAGTGACCAGTGGAGATTTGAAAGTGATTTTATTCCGTAATGTGCCAAGAGTGACATAATAACCCCTGCATTCCGGGACTTTGTCTGGTTATATAAAATGTAAAACTCTGTAAAATATTTTTGTCATTTAAAATTCTACGTTAAGAATTGGAAATTTGGTCTGCAAACCAAACCTAACCATACGCTGAACGTTATTTCTCAAAATTTCGAGAAGAGCAACCTCAAAATCCCAAATGACATGCTGAAGACAAGACTACAACTGGACACCAGCATACGGCCATGTGACGACATGTGACCCCATAGAAGAAACCCCCTCAACAGCTGCACCCAGGCACATCCCGAAGAGAGAGCGGACCGTGCATCTGACCTCAATAATAGCCAAGATCTTCTGGTCATGGTCTATCTGAAAGCAGAAAGTCCAAATCTACCGGATGTGTTCAGAAATCTCCCAGCATTTATACCCATGGACGGGAGGGGTACTTATTAGCTGAAGCGTATGATTTTTACTGTATTTGCCAATTGTCGCCACTACATTAATCATGTTCTTTCATCCAGAAGTTGGACTGCATCGAGAAGGCGATCCGCCATGAAATCCAACATCCCCTTCAGGTATTCGGTTGTGCTCTGAAGTTTGTCAGAATTTGTGGCCGATCAGACACAAGGGGATTTCATCTTTGCATCTGGCGATCTTTGTCTGCACAGGGTCGTATATATTTTTGAAATGCTTTGGACCAAAAGTGCAGTCTATCTGATGCCCGTCTCCAGCTCTCGTCTATGACCAGCTCTCGGGGCCTGCCACCTTGGTGATTGGTTTGAACTTACTAAAGTAGAACTACTGGGTGACTCTTCCCTTACAAGGACACATCTATAGGGGTGCAGAGGTAGCAATAAGGGGGTGAAGAGGCCTCTCTACCACATAAGAGGATACCAGTATCATACATGGCACATGGTAGGTGGGGGCTCTCCGTTATAGATTTTGCATTGGGGCCCGGGAGCATATACGCCAGTGATGGGAACATTCAGAAGCTGATGCTTGAGTGGTCCCTCTCCTGTTTCTTAGTCATTTTGTTCTGGATAGATAAGGAAGAACCAATGTGGCTGCCATTTCAGAATATAAGGCACAACTGAGCAGATTTCCTATTTAGGAGTCTTTCGGAACCACCCCAGTAATATTGGTTGTCATCCAGCTTAGTCAGAGGATGATAATTAAGATGAGAACTTTTAGAGAAGAGGATTATTTAGGGACCTTGGAAGGCTCCAATCCTCAGAGTTTTCAATTGCTTCCACGTTGAGTCTTCATGACCAATTGTACTGAAGTGTTCGTCGCCTTCCATGGAGTACATGCTCCTTCCATAACACAAAGGTTCTGATAACAGAAGGTAAGGGGACACTGCTCAGTTCATGAAACTTTGATGATCCGGCAGGAGAGACCTGTAACCGAACCCCAGACCAGGACAGGTGGAACAACATTATCCTCTGCTCTAGAGACGTGCTCGATAACAAAGACGGATCGTCTGCTGGCCTCCGGCCTCATCGCTAATCTACAACACGGTCTGAGCGGTGGCCACGCTACGCCTTTCCCTGTCACCGGCAACAGTAGAAAGTTTCCAGGGTGTTGTCATTAGGTCAGGACTGTATTGGTTCAGTATTTGCTGCACCACGCTCTGCTGCATCTGCAACATCCTAATAGTACAAGGGCCTGTAATTAAATGTCAGACTCCCCCCTGAATCATTCCGGGTTTATTACGTTTACTGTCTCTACATGTTCCAGACACTAAAACCTCCTCCTATTCCGGGAAGTGAGCCGGCCACGATGGAGATATAGACAGATATATTATATTCTAATCATTGGACTCCATATTATCAGATGAGTTATCAATAGGAGTGGATATCCAGCTTGCACTCACCCACCACGGGTGGACTGGCGGCCTCTGGGGGTCCGATTACTCTTATTTTTCAAGCAGGAGTCCAACCCCCATCATCTGTGGACTCCAGGGACTCTGGTCACTGTCCAACTTCACAAATGCCAAGTCTGACCTTGCTCCCCACACAAGGTATATTGCAGGTTAACGTTTACCAGTCAAGCACTTTTTGGGATATTTTCCCTTCAATTACGAAACTTCTACAAAAAGGGAAAGGTTTGGGTAGAGCTTCTTCCAAACTGAATGTATTAGTTTCAATTTATTCTTTGAAATAATTAAAGGATTGTACTTTTCCCCTTTTTCTGGGAGACTATATTAAAAGGGAAAACTTTTTCAAAGAATAAATTGAAACAAATACATTCAGTTTGGAAGAAGCTCTACCCAAACCTTTCCCTTTTTGTACAAGTTTCGTAATTGAAGGGAAAAATCTTTTTATAGAATTTAATACAATTTATACAAAATTTATATTATCCCAAAGAGTGCTCGTCTTGTTTCTGGAATCTTTTTCTTTTGTTTTGTATATCTGCTTTCTGAAACGGCACCGTGCTATATATTTATTGTATTTTGGGATCTCTATTGGGTATGGTTTAAAACCATTTTCCTTTTCTAGTTTAACGTTTACCAGTCCCACAGTCTTGCTCAGTAGAGTTCATTGCTGCTCGGCTTCTTATTATGAACAGATCCTGGACCATGGAGATTTCTGGATCAGCGCAGGACTGATGAAGGGGAAGGTGATGGACAGGGCCGCTCTTTGTTAGATGATGTCCTGTGAGGTACATCCTGCTGGTCCCCCACCGGCATATGGGTTACAGTCATACAGTTTCCAAATAACCAGACCATACCTAAATGTGAGTGCCATAAAGTATGGTGCCCAAATAACCGCCATACATTGACCAAATAACCATGCTATACAAAATGCTATCACCACAAGACACTGCAAAAATACCAAACTGTACAGTGCCTAAGTAGCCGTGCCACACAATGTCTAATACCGCCACACAGTGTCTAATACCGCCACACAGTGTCTAATACCGCCACACAGTGTCTAATACCGCCACACAGTGTCTAATACCGCCGCACAATGTCTAATACCGCCACACAAAGTCTAATACCGCCACACAATGTCTAATACCGCCGCACAATGTCTAATACCGCCGCACAATGTCTAATACCGCCACACACTGTCTAATACCGCCGCACAGTGTCTAATACCGCCGCACAGTGTCTAATACCGCCGCACAATGTCTAATACCGCCACACAGTGTCTAATACCGCCACACAGTGTCTAATACCGCCACACAGTCTAATACCGCCACACAATGTCTAATACCGCCGCACAATGTCTAATACCGCCGCACACTGTCTAATACCGCCGCACACTGTCTAACACCGCCGCACACTGTCTAATACCGCCGCACAATGTCTAATACCGCCACACAAAGTCTAATACCGCCACACAGTGTCTAATACCGCCGCACAATGTCTAATACCGCCACACAAAGTCTAATACCGCCACACAGTGTCTAATACCGCCACACAGTGTCTAATACCGCCACACAGTGTCTAATACCGCCACACAAAGTCTAATACCGCCACACAATGTCTAATACCGCCACACAATGTCTAATACTGCCACACAGTGACCAATGCTCAATGCATAAATTAATAAAATAGTGCTATACAATTATGATCCATGGTGGTCACAAGCCTCAGGTGCCAGGACATCCGAAGTTCATCTTCAGCAGAAAAGGCTGATGTCCCCTATGCACAAGTCCCGAAGGCCAGTAGTGGACCGGGCTCTAGGTGTCGTAGTTGCAGTAGGTTTTATATGGCCAGTCAGCTGCACCAGAACCTATTGCCTCTCTTGTCTTCCTGGGAGGACTGCTTCCCTCTGAACTCTTCCCTAACATTTGACATCGTTACATCATAGCCGGGAGGTGGAAATATGGAGCAGGTCACGGGCTGAGCCAACGCTATACTCAGCAGGTGTCGGCTGTAACAGCCGACAACTCACTGCAATGGTTGAGATTGGGGATAACTCCGATCCCAGCTGTTTAACCACGTAAATGCCACTGTCAACAGCGACTGCAGCATCAAAGCCATTAGAATGAGGGCACTCTGTCAGCCCATCGACCACCCCGCAAAGCAATCGCAGGGAGTCCGGTGGTTGCCATGGCAGCCTGGGGGCTCCTATTAATCAATCACTTGTTCAAGTCCCCTAGAAGGCCTAATAAAAACTGTTAATTGTGTTTTGTTTTTTTATATACACTGCTCAAAATAAATTAAGGATATGCTTAAACATCACAGTATAACCCCAAGTCAATAAAACTTCAGGAATATCAATCTATCCAGTTAGGAAGAATAAGTGGTTGTGAATCAACATCACCTGCTTTGCTACAAATGAAAGTGACCACAGGTGCACCGGAGGCATCCCCAAGATGGCAATGGTTTTGCAGGTGGTGGCCACAGACAATTCCTTTCTCCTTATGCTTCCTAACTGATTATTTTCTAGTGTTGCATTTTGCTAGCGTCCTTGTCACTACTAGTAGCATGAAGCAGTACCTGCAGCCCATTCTGGTTGCACGGGTAGTCCAGCTCCACCAGCATGGCACATCTATATGTGCTGTGTCTCAAGCGCATGGAGCATATAAAAAATATACAAGAAAAATTGGTCCGCTCACCACTCCTTTGAAGTAAAGACGCCACATTCCAAGATTATTCGGTGCACGGGCAAGAGAGCTACGTCGGGAGTAGGTAGAAATCCAAGGGAAAAAGTTAGAGGTCCAGCACACGATATGATGTGAAAAAATACAAAACTGTTTAAAGAGGCTCTGTCACCAGATTTTGCACCCCTATCTGCTATTGCATGTGATCGGCGCTGCAATGTAGATTACAGTAACGTTTTTATTTTTAAAAAACGAGCATTTTTGGCCAAGTTATGACCATTTTCGTATTTATGCAAATGAGGCTTGCAAAAGTACAACTGGGCGTGTTGAAAAGTAAAAGTACAACTGGACGTGTATTATGTGCGTACATCGGGGCGTGAATTAGGTGCGTACATCGGGGAGTGTTTACTACTTTTACTAGCTGGTCGTTCTGATGAGAAGTATCATCCACTTCTCTTCAGAACGCCCAGCTTCTGGCAGTGCAGATCTGTGACGTCACTCACAGGTCCTGCATCGTGTCGGCACCAGAGGCTACAGATGATTCTGCAGCAGCATCAGCATTTGCAGGTAAGTCGATGTAGCTACTTACCTGCAAATGCTGATGCTGCTGCAGAATCAACTGTAGCCTCTGGTGCCGACACGATGCAGGACCTGTGAGTGACGTCACAGATCTGCACTGCCAGAAGCTGGGCGTTGTGAAGAGAAGTGGATGATACTTCTCATCAGAACGCCCAGCTAGTAAAAGTAGTAAACACTCCCCGATATACACACATAATACACGTCCAGTTGTACTTTTACTTTTCAACACGCCCAGTTGTACTTTTGCAAGCCTCATTTGCATAAATACGAAAATGGTCATAACTTGGCCAAAAATGCTCGTTTTTTAAAAATAAAAACGTTACTGTAATCTACATTGCAGCGCCTATCTGCTGCAATAGCAGATAGGGGTTGCAAAATCTGGTGACAGAGCCTCTTTAAGTCCAAATTAAAACAAGAAATTAAAAAAATCTCGGAAGAGAACGCCTACGCGTTTCGAACTTTTCAGTTCTTAATCATAGTATGGAACATTTACCAGGACATGGGCCGTTACACAAGGAGAGCCGGACAGGGATGTAGGAGGGCATCAACCCATCAGCAGGACCAGTATCTGCTCATTTGTGCGACGAGGAAGAGGAGGAGCACCGCCAGAGCCCTACAAAATGACCTCCAGCAGGATACTGGTGTAAAAGTTTCTGACCAAACTGTCAGAAACCGGCTCCACGAGGGTGGCATGAGGGTCTGACCTTCTGTAGCGAGACCCGTGCTCACAGCTCAGCACCATGATTGGCATTCACCAGACAACACCAGAATGAGTAGGTCCGCTATTGGCGGCCCGTTCTCTTCACAGATGAGGGCAGGTTCACACTGAGCACATGGCAGACATTAGGCTGCCTACATCATCATCCAGCATGACCAGTTCAGAGGTGGGTGAGTGATGGTCTTTGGAGGCACATCCTTGGAGGGTCGCACAAACCTCCACGTAATAGAGAACGGTATCCTGACTGCTGTGAGATATCGGGATGAAATCCTTAGAGCCATTATCAGACCTTACGCTGGTGTGGTGGGTCCTGGATTCCTCCTGGTGCAGGACAATGCCCGGTCTCATGTGGCCAGAGTGTGTAGACAGTTCATGGAAGATGAAGGCATTGATACCATTGACTGGCCCTCATAATCTCCAGTTCTGAATCCAATTGAGAACCAGTGGGACATTATAAATCAGGGCATCCAACGCCCTAAGTAGAACCACAGACTGTGCAGGAGCTCACTGATGCCCTGATCCGGCCGTCTCATCAGTAGCAGGCCCACACGTGGTAGGGAGTACGTACAGGCACGTGGGGGCCATATACTACTGAGTCACGAGTTGTCATGATGGAATTGATGCAACTTGGATCCGCCTGTAATTTTCGGGGTGATTTTGAATCCAGCCCTCCATTGTTTGATGATTTTGCTTTCCATTGACCGTCGTTCAGTCATTTTGTTCTCAACGAATTACACAGTTTATATTAGTAATTATTTTTTACTTAAATCTTTAGTTCATTGAGATTTGATGTGTGATTCAGCGTTACCTTCATTTTTTTGAGCAGTGTATATATTAAAAGTTCCAAATTCTCCCCTTTTCCCATTTTTCCCCTAAAGTAATGTAAAAAAAAAAGAAACATAATTGTAATCACGTCTGTAAAAAATTTTTACCAATAAAAACCACAGCTTGCTGAGAAAAAATAACCCCTCACACCGATCCATCCACGGAAAAATTCAAGTTATGGCTCTCGGAATTTGGCGGCACAAAACGATTTTTTTTTAACAATATGTTTTTTCTTTGTAAAAGTAGTAAAGCATAAAAAAACTAGAAATTTGCTTTTGCCATAATCATATCGACCCACAGAATAAAGTTAACATGTCGTTTTTACCGCGCGGCGAACGTCGTAAAAACCAAATCCAAAAAGCAACGCTGTTTTTTCCCATTCCACCCTGAAAATAATTAATTTTTTGTTTCCCATGAAATTATATGGTACTAAAAATGGTGCCGTAAAAAGTACAACTCATCTCGCAAAAAACAAACCCTCATATGGCTTTATAGATGGAAAAAATTAATTTGTTATGGCTTTTGGAAGGCAGGGAGAAAAAAACCTAAAAATGGCGGTGGTGGCAGGGGGTAAATGCCACTGGAGCCTTATAATGTACGTCTGTCTGACTCTGCCCATTGCCTTTTCTCTTCAGATCCCGACAATACCAGCTCTGAAGGAATCTGATTGGTGACACTGATAAAATCAATATGATAAAAATATCTCGGCAGTGATCCAGGGCGTGAATGCGTCTGGACGAGTCCCACTCCGCTCTGAAAGTGGATAGCTGCATTAACCCTTGGATGGTCGACACTTATCAGCATTTAATGCTGTTTGGATCTCGTCCAGAAGTAAATCCAGAATTATCATTTATTACTTTCTGGTCGGTTTTTCTCCCCAGATCCCCCCTGACTCTACAGAAAGTCCTGTCTGGTGTTTGGGTCCCAATGTTTCTCAATGACCCATGGTTCACATTTCTGGACTCGCATCCTCCCATTATGGTCCTCCTCTTTCTCCTTCATCTCTTCCAAGTATAAAGGTCTTCTCCTAATAGGTCTAAATTGAGATTAAGCCTGGACTTCCCCTTCTTCCTTCATCTACTCCAGACTGGAATTCCGAAGAAGATGTCTACAATAAGGTAAAGCCTCAGTCTGGTCGTTTTCTCTTCACGTGGGAGGTTTGGCTTCATCTAGTCAAGAATCCACTTGTTTGTTTTCCATGAGATCCCTAAAATATAGAATTCATCAACATTAAAGTTCCAAAGGCGTCAATTCATGAAGAGTCGCTTGTTTTTATTGTCTGGCTTTTACACAGTTATCGTCTTAACCAAACCGATCACCGTCTTCTCGCATCTCCAACATTTTTGGACAAATTCAATGCCCAATGTTCCAAATGTGGTGATGTTTTTATCACGCTAAATGTAGGTCATCCAGGAAAGAAGAATACAGGCTACATGGCAGGTATTGCATCACACTAACTGAAGACGTTAATAGCTTTGGTCTCGGTGGGTAATGGTATCTTAAACATATTGTTTGGCCATTATTAAAAGTACTGCTAAAGGGCCTTTTACACCGGCCGACATTAGGCCGGTGCAGCGAGCGCCGATCAATGAGACATGGTTGATCGTCGCTCGTTTGCTCCTGTCACACGGGGCTATGGATGGGGACGAGCGCTCGTTACTCCGTTCCCTCGTCCCCATACATCATTATCATGTCAGCAGCGCGTCTACCTGTTTACACACCAAGATACACTGCCGGCAACGATAATCTTTTAGTTTTTTTTAAAACCATACGACCAGCGGATGATCCAGCGTTTGGGCCTGAAGAACCATGTCTACACATAGACCGCACTGAGCCAGTGTAAGGACCTACCAGAATAGTGATGTATCCCAGACATTGACCATACAACAAGGACCACTTATTGGACATGGTTAGAAGTTGTGCTCAGTGGCTGCTTGTTATCGCCTATAGCTTTTTAATGCATAGACTGATCATTTTCCATCTAAAGCCATGCCAGAATCAATTGTGATACTGCCCCTCCAGTGCAGACCTCCCCCTACCATGCTTTCCTAGATCATCTACCTACCTGCTTCTCAATGAATATTATTCTACTTGTTCTCGAATTTCTTTCCTAATAAAGAACACCTAGATTCCTTCTGATGGAATCCCCCTCACCTCGGCCTTTTATCGCTCTTCACACACCACATGCCATATCTTCACATTGTGAACTCCCACTTTACCATCGCCTTGGTCACTACACACATGCCCTATTTATAAGGACCATCGACATGGAAGATGTGGGGTGGCAAGTTTATCTGTAATATATAAATAGGAAAGCTATGGGAGTGAAGAGGTTTTTCTCTCACATGCAAAATCTTACCCCAAAAAATATGTTTCCCACAAGAGCAGCGAAGTCGGGATGAGATATAAGCTGACCACGAATGGGCCAATCTTGACCTAATCAAGATCAATAGGCCATGTAAGAGGCTGCCGATGGGAAATATCTGGGCAACTGAAACAAACCTTCCAAGAGAAGATAGATCTTACAGATCGTCAGTACCGCTGATCATAAAGGAGGAAAATGATCGGACAATCTAGTGGTGTAAATAAAGTGATTTCCTCTGTCCCTCCGGGTATTGCTGGGAAGGTATATTTAGAATCTCCGTAACTTTTCTATACTTTAATGGTAATGAGGCGTCTCAAGAAAACCCAGCACCGTAGCGCCCCTGGCTGGTGTTCCTAGGAAGCGCTGGTCCAGAATGGAGAGGTGGGAAGCTTGCGTGGAGTGCAGCAGTTTGGTGGCTTTGTTTGCTTGTAATTCCAGATTGTGTTTGGCGCGGTGCCGTTTGGCAGCATGTTTGTACACAAGCCAGGCCGTGTGTAAAATACGTGCCCTGCGGATACATAATTCACAGCATCAATTAGAGGGCTCAGTGGTGACCCGCCCGCATTACTCATGGCCAAAGATTTCATTCCGTGTGTTTAAATAAACTCCGCATTCAAAGCTAATCTCTCAGAGAAAGGAGCTGCACACCCCACATGGCACTCCCGCTGAGAGTAGTAACACCGGTGCATGTAATTCTACCCCTTTCCAAAGCAGTAACATGGGAGTTTGTACAATTCTGCCTCTCTATGCAGTAGTAACACATTGGTGTATATAATTCTTCCCCTTTGTAAAGCAGTAACACAAAGGTGAATATAATTCTGCCCCTTTTCTAGTCATGACACAGGGTTTAATATAATTTGCTCCTCTCCAGAGCAGTAAGCACACAGGTGCATATAATTCTACAGTATAGTAACTTATGGGTTTGTACCCAGCTGATATTTCAGTTCAGCTTCTGATGTTTATCAACTAGAGCAAGAGATCATAAAACAGGGAAATTAACAATTAGAGAGCTTAATCTTGATCAAATATAATGAAAGGTTCGGTACACAGGTAGAGAGATCAGCCGTGGTCAGATACAATGCAGAATTCAGTACACAAGTAGAGAGATCAGCCGTGATCAGACGTAATGAAAGGTTCAGTACACAGGTAGAGATCAGCCGTGGTCAGATGTAATGAAAGGTTCAGTACACAAGTAGAGAGATCAGCCGTGGTCAGACGTAATGCAGAGTTCAGTACACAAGTAGAGAGATCAATGTAATGAAAGGTTCCGTACGGAAGTAGAGAGATTGGCCGAGGTCAGATGTAATGAAAGGTTCAGTACGGAAGTAGAGAGATCGGCCGTGGTCAGATGTAATGAAAGGTTCAGTACACAAGTAGAGAGATCAGCCGTGGTCAGACGTAATGCAGAGTTCAGTACACAAGTAGAGAGATCAGCCGTGGTCAGATGTAATGTAGGGTTCAGTACGGAAGTAGAGAGATCAGGCAAAAGACGTAAAGCAGGCTTCAGTACACAAGATTTGTGACGGACGCCAGACGTCAGCTACTTCTGGCCAGATCGGAACTATAGTGGAACGCTGCCCCACAGTTTGGGCCTTACATATAGCCCACCAATATCTGCCCTGACGCCTGGAAGGGGCTTGAAGCCGCGACAGAGGATACTCTGAGGAAAGGAAGTTCCTGTGTACACAGCCGCCATCGTGGGAGTGGTGAGTGACTTTAGCAGCTTGCTGCCGCTGACGTTTTGGACTCATTATGACCTCCCTGCTGTCCACCCCTATACTGCACAGATGTAATCTGGATATAAAGAGACGCATGGAGGATCTTCCCATTTCCCTTTGCCTATAATCCTTTAACATATGTTTGGCTGTGCACTGATCTGAGGTGATTCTCCGTCCTTACACCATCCTGCTGCTCAGGGTACTCCTAAAATGGCCTCCTCCAGTCTAAAATTACGGACAAAATGGATAAGTCCACTGGTCCTACATCTGGGCCTCACGCTTCACGGCCTTCTGAGGCCTTCAATTCTTCTTTCACTCCGGTCGACTCCTGAACAGTCAATGTTGGATGTGCTGAAGGCTATTACAGAATCTCCTACGGTTCTAAACGAGAAAATTCATGCCCTTCAGATGGACTTTGGTCTCCTCAGGCCTGATGTTTACACACTGCGCGAAAGAGCTACTGGGTTTGAGAGGCGTATTTTTGACTTGGAAGATGTAGTGATCCTCTGAGATCAAAGGTCGACACTCTAGAAACGCAACAGACCGCATGGCGGGCGAAACTCGATGATATGGAGAACCGTTTGAGAAGATGTAACATCCGCTTCATCGGCCTGCCTGAAGGTGTGGAAAAGCCAGACCTGCTGCATTCTTGGAAAATTGGCTCGAATCATTATTTGGGGATAATGCATTTTCCCCTATGTTCTGTGTGGAACGTGCAGATCGGATCCCGACTAGAGCTCCTCCACCTGGGGCGCCGCCACACACATTCATTGCCAAGTTTCTACATTTCAAAAGACCGGGATAAATTACTGAAATTTGCAAGGAAACCAGGGCCTTTCAAACACACCAGCCAGGATGTGAGCCCTTCCCGATTATTCATTGGAGGTACAAAAACAGAGGCAGCGATTTACGGAGGCCAAGAAATACCTTAGGGAGAAACAAATTGCCTATTCTATGGTTTACCCCGCCAAACTCAGATTGGTGCACAACGGCTCGGCAATATTCCCGGACAAGCCAGAAGAGGTCTTTGCCTGGTTGGACCGTCATGGACTCTTGTCCCTGTACCCCTGTGATACTGTATCTCTTTATGCGGTGAGGACATATAACAGGGGGAAATTGTTCTACCCCATGGAACATGTTCCTAACTTTGCTCCTCTATAAAGCTCTGGAGTTTCCTCGCCAATGTCCTCAGTTGTGATGGGTGTTGAGAGACATGCGAGAACATGGATATATGTCATGGACTCTAATCACTTTGCTCCTGTGGTTCCATGTCTCTCGATGCTGTAAGGAAATATAAGAGAAATTGCTCCTTAACATTACTCTTCGGTAAAGATTTTGAGTTTCCTTGCTGTTGTCTTCCGTTGCGATGGATGTCAGGAGCTGTACCAGGACATGGACGTGTTACCGCTATACTCCGGTCTTCCAGGGTGTAGCTCTATTGAGCTTATTCGTTTTATGTGAGAATTCTCGCTGCATTCCAGGGGAATGGGTTGCCCCCTTTCACTAACCATTTAAGCATAACTTGTAGTTCAGTTTAAATTTTTTTGGTATTTGCTGCAATCGGGAATGAAACCTGTCTCAAGTTTGGGGGGTGGGTAGGGTGGGTTTGTTTTTGCCTTTCATACTTGTCTATATATAATTTCTCAGAACATGTAGACTGGTGATCTGATGACAGTGCCGGAGTTGGAGATTCCCAAAGGGGGCACAACTTATATATTCAACCCGTTTGTTGAGATTCCCCAGATCTATAATGCCTTCGATATTACTCATGGAGTCACTAAGCTCCCACGTTTTTAATTTTGTCTCCATGTACAATCTGCAAATTATACTTTTACTAGAGACGCATTTACTTGGTTCCAAATTGCGAGCTCTTGCACGACCACGGTTCAGGCATGGTTATCAGACTTCCTACTCCAGTTACTCCTGTGGGGGCTCTTTGAAGGGTCACAAATCTTTACAATGTGATGTCACATGTGTTAGGACGGATCCTAGGGGGAGGTTCATTGTGCTGCTCTGTCAGATCCATTTTACATCCTTTATTGTAGTCAATGTCTATAATCCTCCTCCGGCCACAGTCCAACTTTCACTGATCTAATGATGTTGGTAACGGAGCTTGGTCCTGCTCCTCTTCTGTTCCTCAGGTATTTCAATCTCTTGCTGTGCTCTGAACGAGATAAACTGGGGGGAGTCCTGGGTTCTGGTTCCCCTTTAGCTATATCATTTACGGGAAATTTGGCGGGCTCGTTAACCTGGCTCTGTAGCTTATTCGTGCCACTCACCTATAGATCTTTTTCCCGAATTGACTTGGCGTTTGGAAATGCCGCCTCGTTGTTTTTGTAGTAGATGCACAATACCTGCCTAGGGGTATCCCGGACCACTCTCCGCTCATGTTCACTCTGCAGTTCCCTGAAATTGCAAAACGTAAGATCTGGAGATTGAGTCCCGTATGGCTCTTCTGCGCCCTCACTAGAACAGGAGATTACAGGGTTCTGGAATACTAATTGACAGATAACAATCTGATATGGGATGCCTTCAAAGCATATATTAGAAGGGTGGTTGTACGGGCAATATCCTCACATAGAAAGGGTATCTAAGTATCGCACAGTATTGGAGGCTGAGTTGGTTGTGGCTGAGGAGGAATATCTCAGGACTAAGGACTCCTCGGCCTTTACTACCTTCTCAGCAAAACGAGAACATAATCTTTTATTAACTGAGCTCACCAGGAAAAAAAACGTATTCTCGGCAGAGGGTTTTTGAGCAGGGAGATAAGAATGGCCTGTTGTTGGCTTACCTGGCTAGAGAGGACACCACCTGAACCCTATTTTGGAAATCACCTCGTGTACTCGGATGTCTGTTAACGACCCCTTGGCCATCAATGACATCTTTGCTAAATTTTACTCTGATTTATACTCCTCTAAGGTTTCAACTAACCCATCTGACGTAGAGGCGTACTCCGATAATATTGTGTTCCCCACCCTGGATAGAGAGGATGTTAACTTTCTCAAGGCGGTTCTGACTATAGAGGAAATTACTGAGGCGGTCAGATCCTTTCCAAACAGCAAAACCCGGGTCTGGACGGCCCATAGAGGGGAATAAATTACATGTTGAACTAATTGCCCTTCATTTGCTGAACCTTTTTCAATCCTTCAATGGGTGCGATGCCCTCCCCCCTTCTGAGAGGCTCTTATAGTACTGATCCTCAAGCCCCGTAAAGATCCTATAGATTGTGGCTGCTACCGGCCTATTTCCCTCCTTGTGACATTAAAATATTAGCCAAAGTCTTGGCAACGCATCTGCAAAGAATAATTTCCCACATTATCCATCCAGACCAATCTGGTTTCATGCCCGGGAAAGCCACTGAGTTTAACCTTCGTAGGCTCTTCACTAACAGATCATCCACTGTGGGGTCGGGTGGCTCCAGAATATTGGCCTCTTCATATCTTGAGAAGGCGTTTGACTCGGTAAAGTGTCTTATCTGTGGTTTATGGAAGGTCCATTTGGATTTGGACCCAGATTTATCCAGTGGGCACAGTTATACTCCCAACCTATAGCGAGTATTAAAACCAATTGTCACATTTCCCCCTCATTCACACTAGCCCGAGGGACTAGACAGGGTTGCCCACTATCCCCGTCCTTCCTTGCGCTGGCCATTGAGCCGTTAGAAGCGGCTATAAGAGCCTCTCCTGATATAAAGGACTTCAAAATGGGTGGAAGGGGGGAGCGTGTCTCTCTCTACGCGGACGATGCGCTTCTTTTCCTCAATGATCCGGGTCCATCTCTGCGGACAGTGTTATCTCTGTTTAATGTATTTGCGTCCTTCTCTGGACTTGAATTGGTTGAAATCTTTGGTAATGGCGATAGACGGTGCGGCTAGGGAGGTTGCACCTCCCTCCCCACTACAATGGGCAGATAAAATGACGTATCTAGGCATAGAGATCAGCCCCAATATCTGTAGTTTTATACCGGATATCATCACTCCTATGGTGCAATCTCTTAAAATAGACTTTGGTAGATGGAAACCTCCCCCCCCCCCTTTTTATGTTTTCGTTTTGCACTCCCCGCCTTCCAAGAGCCATAATGGTTTAATTTTTCCGTCAATAGAGCGGTGTGAGGGCTTATTATTTGCGGGAGGAGTTGTAGTTTCTATTGGCATCATTTAAAGTATCTTTTAATGTACTGGGAACAGGAAAGAAAATTCTTTATATGGTGCAATTGGAAAAAAAACAAAAATTCCTCCATTGTTTTTTGGGTTTTGGTTTTACGGCTTTCACCTTGCAGTCAAAACGAGAACGTAACTTTATTCTGCAGCTTAATACAATTACGGTGATACCAAATTAATAACATTTTTTTATGTTTTGCTACATTTACAAAGAAAAAATTATTTGTTTAAAAAAATTAGTGTCACGATCTGTGGGTATGTGGACCACTGGGCCGTACCGCCATAGCGGGAGCCACACAGAGTACCAAGTAAAGTCTATAGTCCGAGTAAGGGTACCTGTGGTAGTTCAGACAGTAGCGATGGCTAGGCTCGGATCGGACCTTGGCAGCAGACACCAGGCGTGGTGTAACACAGCAGACGTGATCGGTGGCACAACGCGACTCCAACTCTCTAAGGCACAGAAACGACTAGCACGGGATACAGGATACAGGTAGCAGGAACGGGAACATTGGGAACTGGAAAACACTAAGGGACCATTTGCAAGACGAACACGGGTAAACACAACACCGTTCAGGCAATGAAGGAAGGGGCAGGGACCTTCTTATAGTCCAGGGTAATTAGACAATTCTAGTGGTCACTGCAGGTCAGGACGGGCGCATCGGCTGGCATCTCCGGAAAAGAAGGCATCGGCAGGATAAGAGGAGACTGCGATCTGTGGCTGCGGACGTTACAATTTGCTCTGCTTCACCGCATTCTGAGAGCCAGAAGTTTTTTATTTTTTGGTCGATTGAGTGGTGTGGGGGGGCTTATTTTTTGCGGGACGACCTGTAGTTTTTACTGTACATACGATTTTTTGATCACTTTGTATTACATTTTTTTTCAGCGCTAAGATGACCAAAAAACAAAAAGTTCCTGATGTGTTAACGTTTTTTTTTATTTTTTACGCTGTTCACCGTGGACTTAAATAATGGTATATTGTAGTAGTTCAGAGTTTTACGGATGCGGCGATACCAATTTTTTTTTCATTGCGCTTGGGGAAAGGTTTTGTTTTTAACTTCATATTTTTTAACACTCCTGAAAAATTTCTTTTTTTGTTACACTTTTTATTAGTCCCCCTAGGGGACTTGAACCAGCGATAGTCAGATAATATTTTTCGATTAATTGCCCAGCCCCAGCATGTCTCCAGTAGAGGATTGGGTGACAAAGGAGACGTTGGCTAAACCATTACCCACAATTCATAGACAGTTATTAACTGCATCTTCCAATAAACTTGATGTCAGACTCGTTCCTCTGTATCTACGGATGATCATAAGGAAATGCTCTCCGCTCTGACAGGTCCCTTAGTTTCTACAAGAGACTCATTCATTTCCACCAAATTGACTACACCCCTTCCATATATTTAGGATGGGATGAATAGCTACTCCTGTCTGCCCACGGTGCCACGGAGCTGAGGGCTCCTGCCTACACATGTCCTGGGAATGGCCGATTATTTATACTTTCTAGACTAAAGTAATGGAATTTCTTCAGCTTAAACTGGGACTCCCTCGTCTTCTCGACCCTAGAATTTGTCTGCTATTATTGGTAGAAGAGATTATAGATCTCTCATGAGTCTCCTATTATTCTATGATAATAAAATATATATTCCTACGTTGTCAGCATGGATTGCGTTGGTTAACTCTATCCGGACACTTTTTAAACTCACTGGTGGATGTCCTGACTAATTTCTGAAGGTGTGGAGCTCATGGATAGACAACTCTCATACTAGCTATTAAATTGAGACACTATCCAAGATGTTTGGACCTGGAATTTGCTGACGACGTCTCCTCCACTGCACTTCTTCCTTGACGGGTCCTCATCAAGCTTTATTGTATATTTTCTGCTGATAAAAGAAGGCTGCTTGTTCAAGGTTTTGTTTTCTAATTTATATGCATATTGATAAGTGAAGAAATGTATCCGTATGTTTGACTTAATACCGGACCTTATATACTTGGTACCATTGTATTATTTACTGTATATAATATTCCAGAGTTTTTACCTTTGTATCTGTACCACTCGTTGTTATGAGGTCTTAACAAAATTACCTTTAAACAAAAAAAAAAGATCCGTAATGCAGGGTTCAGTACACAGGTAGAGAGATCAGCCGTGGTCAGATGTAATGAAAGGTTCAGTACACAAGTAGAGAGATCGGCCGTGGTCAGACATAATGCAAAGTTCAGTACACAGGTAGAGATCGGCCGTGGTCAGACTTAATGAAAGGTTCAGTACACAGGCAGAGAGCTCAGCCATGGTCAGATGTAATGAAAGGTTCAGTACACAAGTAGAGAGATCAGCCGTGGTCAGACGTAATGAAAGGTTCACTACACAAGTAGAGAGATCAGCCATGGTCAGATGTAATGCAGAGTTCAGTACACAAGTAGAGAGATCGGCCGTGGTCAGATGTAATGAAAGGGTCAGTACACAGGTAGAGAGATCAGCCGTGGTCAGATGTAATGAAAGATTCAGTACACAAGTAGAGAGATTGGCCGTGGTCAGACATAATGCACAGTTCAGTACACAGGTAGAGATCGGCCGTGGTCAGACTTAATGAAAGGTTCAGTACACAAGTAGAGAGATCAGCCGTGGTCAGACGTAATGAAAGGTTCACTACACAAGTAGAGAGATCAGCCATGGTCAGATGTAATGCAGAGTTCAGTACACAAGTAGAGAGATCGGCCGTGGTCAGATGTAATGAAAGGGTCAGTACACAGGTAGAGAGATCGGCCGTGGTCAGACGTAATGAAAGGTTCACTACACAGGGAGAGAGCTCAGCCATCGTGAGATGTAATGAAAGGTTCAGTACACAGGCAGAGAGCTCAGCCATGGTCAGATGTAATGCAGAGTTCAGTACACAAGTAGAGAGATCGGCCATGGTCACACGCAATGAAAGGTTCAGTACACATGTAGAAAGATCGGCCGTGGTCAGACGTAATGAAAGGTTCAGTACACAAGTAGAAAGATCGGCCGTGGTCAGATGTAATGAAAGGTTCAGTACACAAGTAGAAAGATCGGCCGTGGTCAGACGTAATGAAAGGTTCAGTACACATGTAGAAAGATCGGCCGTGGTCAGACGTAATGAAAGGTTCAGTACACAAGTAGAAAGATCGGCCGTGGTCAGATGTAATGAAAGGTTCAGTACACAAGTAGAGAGATCGGCCGTGGTCAGATGTAATGAAAGGTTCAGTACACAGGTAGAGAGATCAGCCGTGGTCAGATGTAATGAAAGATTCAGTACACAAGTAGAGAGATCGGCCGTGGTCAGATGTAATGAAAGGTTCAGTACACAAGTAGAGAGATCAGTCTTGGTCAGATGTAATGAAAGGTTCGGTACACAAGTGGAGAGATCAGCCGTGGTCAGATGTAATGAAAGATTCAGTACACAAGTAGAAAGATCGGCCGTGGTCAGATGTAATGAAAGGTTCAGTACACAAGTGGAGAGATCGGCCGTGGTCAGACGTAATGAAAGGTTCGGTACACAAGTAGAGAGATCGGCCGTGGTCCGACGTAATGAAAGGTTCAGTACACAAGTAGAGAGATCGGCCGTGGTCAGATGTAATGAAAGGTTCGGTACACAAGTAGAGAGATCAGCCATGGTCAGATGTAATGAAAGATTCAGTACACAAGTAGAGAGATCAGCCGTGATCAGATGTAATGAAAGGTTCAGTACACAAGTAGAGAGATCAGCCGTGGTCAGATCTAATGAAAGGTTTGGTACACAATTAGAGAGATCGGCCGTGGTCAGATGTAATGAAAGGTTCAGTACACAAGTGGAGAGATCGGCCGTGGTCAGATGTAATGAAAGGTTCGGTACACAAGTGGAGAGATCAGCCGTGGTGAGATGTAATGAAAGGTTCGGTACACAAGTAGAGAGATCGGCCGTGGTCAGATGTAATGAAAGGTTCAGTACACAAGTAGAGAGATCGGCCGTGGTCAGATGTAATGAAAGGGTCGGTACACAAGTGGAGAGATCGGCCGTGGTCAGATGTAATGAAAGGTTCAGTATACAAGTGGAGAGATCGGCCGTGGTCAGATGTAATGAAAGGTTCAGTACACAAGGGGAGAGATCGGCCGTGGTCAGATGTAATGAAAGGTTCAGTACACAAGTAGAGAGATCGGCCGTGGTCAGATGTAATGAAAGGTTCGGTACACAAGTGGAGAGATCAGCCGTGGTCAGATGTAATGAAAGGTTCGGTACACAAGTTGAGAGATCGGCCGTGGTCAGATGTAATGAAAGGTTCGGTACACAAGTAGAGAGATCGGCCGTGGTCAGATGTAATGAAAGGTTCGGTACACAAGTAGAGAGATCGGCCGTGGTCAGATGTAATGAAAGGTTCAGTACACAAGTAGAGAGATCGGCCGTGGTCAGATGTAATGAAAGGGTCGGTACACAAGTAGAGAGATCAGCCGTGGTCAGATGTAATGAAAGGTTCAGTACACAAGTAGAGAGATCAGCCGTGGTCCGATGTAATGAAAGGTTAAGTACACAACAAGAGAGATCAGCCGTGGTCAGATGTAATGAAAGGTTCAGTACACAAGTAGAGAGATCGGCCGTGGTCAGACGTAATGAAAGGTTCAGTACACAAGTAGAAAGATCGGCCGTGGTCAGATGTAATGAAAGGTTCAGTACACAAGTAGAGAGATCGGCCGTGGTCAGATGTAATGAAAGGTTCAGTACACAGGTAGAGAGATCAGCCGTGGTCAGATGTAATGAAAGATTCAGTACACAAGTAGAGAGATCGGCCGTGGTCAGATGTAATGAAAGGTTCAGTACACAAGTAGAGAGATCAGTCTTGGTCAGATGTAATGAAAGGTTCGGTACACAAGTGGAGAGATCAGCCGTGGTCAGATGTAATGAAAGATTCAGTACACAAGTAGAAAGATCGGCCGTGGTCAGATGTAATGAAAGGTTCAGTACACAAGTGGAGAGATCGGCCGTGGTCAGACGTAATGAAAGGTTCGGTACACAAGTAGAGAGATCGGCCGTGGTCCGACGTAATGAAAGGTTCAGTACACAAGTAGAGAGATCGGCCGTGGTCAGATGTAATGAAAGGTTCGGTACACAAGTAGAGAGATCAGCCATGGTCAGATGTAATGAAAGATTCAGTACACAAGTAGAGAGATCAGCCGTGATCAGATGTAATGAAAGGTTCAGTACACAAGTAGAGAGATCAGCCGTGGTCAGATCTAATGAAAGGTTCGGTACACAATTAGAGAGATCGGCCGTGGTCAGATGTAATGAAAGGTTCAGTACACAAGTGGAGAGATCGGCCGTGGTCAGATGTAATGAAAGGTTCGGTACACAAGTGGAGAGATCAGCCGTGGTGAGATGTAATGAAAGGTTCGGTACACAAGTAGAGAGATCGGCCGTGGTCAGATGTAATGAAAGGTTCAGTACACAAGTAGAGAGATCGGCCGTGGTCAGATGTAATGAAAGGGTCGGTACACAAGTGGAGAGATCGGCCGTGGTCAGATGTAATGAAAGGTTCAGTATACAAGTGGAGAGATCGGCCGTGGTCAGATGTAATGAAAGGTTCAGTACACAAGGGGAGAGATCGGCCGTGGTCAGATGTAATGAAAGGTTCAGTACACAAGTAGAGAGATCGGCCGTGGTCAGATGTAATGAAAGGTTCGGTACACAAGTGGAGAGATCAGCCGTGGTCAGATGTAATGAAAGGTTCGGTACACAAGTTGAGAGATCGGCCGTGGTCAGATGTAATGAAAGGTTCGGTACACAAGTAGAGAGATCGGCCGTGGTCAGATGTAATGAAAGGTTCGGTACACAAGTAGAGAGATCGGCCGTGGTCAGATGTAATGAAAGGTTCAGTACACAAGTAGAGAGATCGGCCGTGGTCAGATGTAATAAAAGGGTCGGTACACAAGTAGAGAGATCAGCCGTGGTCAGATGTAATGAAAGGTTCAGTACACAAGTAGAGAGATCAGCCGTGGTCCGATGTAATGAAAGGTTAAGTACACAAGTGTAGAGATCGGCCGTGGTCCGATGTAATGAAAGGTTCAGTACACAACAAGAGAGATCAGCCGTGGTCAGATGTAATGAAAGGTTCAGTACACAAGTAGAGAGATCAGCCGTGGTCAGACGTAATGAAAGGTTCAGTACACAAGTAGAGAGATCGGCCGTGGTCAGATGTAATGAAAGGTTCGGTACACAAGTAGAGAGATCAGCCGTGGTCAGATGTAATGAAAGGTTCAGTACACAAGTAGAGATCAGCCGTGGTCAGATGTAATGAAAGGTTCAGTACACAAGTAGAGAGATCGGCCGTGGTCAGACGTAATGCAGAGTAAGGCTCAGTTCACACCACCGTTACTATGCGTTTAGTTCCATCAGAGGAAGAGAGGAGCGAAACCTTAAAACAGAAAACGACGGTTCCGTTAGAACGACCACTGAACGAGACTTCTTTTGTTTCAGTTGCTTTCCGTTTGTCTCCGTTCGCTAGGTTTCCGTTTTTTTTGACGGATGCAAAAATGCAGTCTGCAGAAAAGAAAAACGAAAACCTAGCGAACGGAGACAAACGGAAAGCAACTGAAACAAAAGAAGTCTCGTTCAGTGGTCGTTCTAACGGAACCGTCGTTTTCCGTTTTAAGGTTTCGCTCCTCTCTCCCGGAGGTAAACGCATAGTAACGGTGGAGTGATCTGAGCCTAAGGCGACGCGTAGCGGCGGAGGCGTGCGGTAAGGTCACGTTCACACACAGCAGAAAAGTGCAGAAATCTCATCCACAGGCAGCGGAAAAAACGTGAAAACTGACCGGCGGCGCGGATTCTCCATTGAGACGTTAAAAAGCCACATCCGAAACCGAAAAACATTTTCACTGCGATTCGGTAAAACGCATGAGGGTTTCGGAGACGGTTTTTCTGAGCGATTTTAAAGCAATGACATCTGCCTTGCAGCAATCAGCCAATCACCGCAGCAGCCAGAATGGGGTTCTAAGCAGTCACCCCAAAATGAGACCTCTGAGCCTAGAGCAGTTTATAGAGGGTCACTGCGGGGCGCACATACACCCGCCGGGTCACCTGCAGAGGTTTGGGGCGTCCGTCTGTGATATCTCGAACTCGCGCTCTATAACGGGCTAGAGCTGCAGATCGTTGGTAGAGGCCGCCCTATTCTCTCCAGCGTGGGTCCAACGCGCGGCTCCATCTTGTAGGGGTTCAGTGGATGATAGCGGAGTTCGTCTGGGCTCCGAGAAGATGGCGGTGTGTGTTCTTTCTTGCAGACGTAGCTGCGAACAGACATACCGAGAGTTCCGATAGTGACGTCACACGTTCAACGTGGGGATTCCGAAGGATTACCCGGCGTGCCCCGCGGGAACATGGCTGCCAGGAAGTGAGAAGAGGAGAGACGGGCCTCTGAGGTGACGGTGCGGGGGTAGGTGCCGGCTGCACAGGGAGGGGGCGCTCGTGAGCAGAGGAAGAACGTCTGTCTGGGGTGTCACTAACGGCTGTGCCAGGTAACAAGACAGGTGGCGCTATAGAGTAGTGTGAGAAAGAGGGTAAGAAACTGCTGTCTGCTGAAATCTTGTGTGGATGGTGACCTACTGACCAGGATGACAAGTGGCCGCATCAGTAAAGTGACTTGTTGGCGGGTGGCTGGATCAATCTGATCAGATGTGGGCGGGTGGCTGGATTGATCGGCTCGCATGTGAGCTGGTGGCTAGATCTGGTCAGATGTTGGCTGGTGGCTAGATCTGGTCAGATGTTGGCTGGTGGCTAGATCTGGTCAGATGTTGGCTGGTGGCTGGATCTGGTCAGATGTTGGCTGGTGGCTAGATCTGGTCAGATGTTGGCTGGTGGCTAGATCTGGTCAGATGTTGGCTGGTGGCTAGATCTGGTCAGATGTTGGCTGGTGGCTGGATCTGGTCAGATGTTGGCTGGTGGCTAGATCTGGTCAGATGTTGGCTGGTGGCTGGATCTGGTCAGATGTTGCTGGATCTGGTCAGATGTTGGCGGGTGGTTGGATCGTGTCAGATGTTGGCGGGTGGTTGGATCGTGTCAGATGTTGGCGGGTGGTTGGATCATGTCAGATGTTGGCGGGTGGTTGGATCGTGTCAGATGTTGGCGGGTGGTTGGATCGTGTCAGATGTTGGCGGGTGGTTGGATCTGGTCAGATGTTGGCGGGTGGCTGGATCTGGTCAGTTGTTGGCGGGTGGCTGGATCTGGTCAGTTGTTGGCGGGTGGTTGGATCTGGTCAGATGTTGGCGGGTGGCTGGATCGGGTCAGATGTTGGCGGGTGGCTGGATCGGGTCAGATGTTGGCGGGTGGCTGGATCGGGTCAGATGTTGGCGGGTGGCTGGATCGGGTCAGATGTTGGCGGGTGGCTGGATCGGCTCATATGTTGGCGGGTGGCTGGATCGGCTCATATGTTGGCGGGTGGCTTTGATCGGCTCATATGTTGGCGGGTGGCTTTGATCGGCTCATATGTTGGCGGGTGGCTTTGATCGGCTCATATGTTGGCGGGTGGCTGGATCGGCTCATATGTTGGCGGGTGGCTGGATCGGCTCATATGTTGGCGGGTGGCTGGATCGGCTCATATGTTGGCGGGTGGCTGGATCGGCTCATATGTTGGCGGGTGGCTGGATCGGCTCATATGTTGGCGGGTGGCTGGATCGGCTCATATGTTGGCGGGTGGCTGGATCGGCTCATATGTTGGCGGGTGGCTGGATCGGCTCATATGTTGGCGGGTGGCTGGATCGGCTCATATGTTGGCGGGTGGCTGGATCGGCTCATATGTTGGCGGGTGGTTGGATTTGGTAGATGTTGGCGGGTGGCTGGATCGGCTCATATGTTGGCGGGTGGCTGGATCGGCTCATATGTTGGCGGGTGGCTGGATCGGCTCATATGTTGGCGGGTGGCTGGATCGGCTCATATGTTGGCGGGTGGCTGGATCGGCTCATATGTGGGCGTGTGGCTGGATCGGCTCATATGTCGGCGGGTGGCTGGATCGGCTCATATGTCGGCGGGTGGCTGGATCGGCTCATATGTCGGCGGGTGGCTGGGTCGGCTCATATGTCGGCGGGTGGCTGGATCGGCTCAGATGTTGGAGGGTTGCTTGACCCGCTCAGATGTTGGAGGGTTGCTTGATTGGCTCAGATGTTGGTGGGTTGCTTAATCGTCTAAGATGTTGGCAGGTTGCTTGATCCGCTCAGATGTTGGCGGGTTGCTTGATCGGCTCAGATGTTGGCGGGTTGCTTGATCGGCTCAGATGTTGGCGGGTAGCTGGATCGGCTCATATGTTGGCGGGTGGCTGGATCGGCTCATATATCGGCAGGTGATTGGATCGGCTCATATGTCGGCGGGTGGCTGGGTCGGTTTATATGTCGGCGGGTGGCTGGGTCGGCTTATATGTCGGCGGGTGGCTGGATCGGCTCTGATGTTGGAGGGTTGCTTGATTGGCTCAGATGTTGGTGGGTTGCTTAATCTGCTAAAATGTTGGCGGGTTGCTTGATCGGCTCAGATGTTGGAGGCTTGCTTGATCGGCTCAGATGTTGGCGCGTTGCTTGATCGGCTCAGATGTTGGCGGGTGGCCGGATTTGGTAGATGGTGGCTGGAGCTGGTCGATGTTGTCGGATAGGCGGATTGGGTCAGATGTTGTCGGATGGGTGTATTGGGTCAGTTGTTTGCGGGTCGCTGGATCTGGTCAGCTGTTGGCGGGTGGCTTGATCGGCTCAGATGTTGCCGGGTGGCTGGATTGGGTCAGATGTTGCCGGGTGGCTGGATTGGGTCAGATGTTGCCGGGTGCCTGGATTGGATCAGATGTTGGCGGGTTGCTTGATCGGATCAGATGTTGACGGGTTGCTTGATCGGCTTAGATGTTGGCGGGTGGCCAGATTGGGTCAGATGTTGGCGGGTGACTGAAGGGTTCAGCTCAGATGCTGGCGGTGGCTGGATTAATCTGATCAGATGTGTGCGGGTGGCTGGATTGATCGGCTCGCATGTGAGCTGGTGGCTAGATCTGGTCAGATGTTGGCTGGTGGCTGGATCTGGTCAGATGTTGCTGGGTCTGGTCAGATGTTGGCGGGTGGTTGCATCTGGTCAGATGTTGGCGGGTGGTTGGATCGTGTCAGATGTTGGCGGGTGGCTGGATCTGGTCAGATGTTGGCGGGTGGGTGGATCTGGTCATAAGTTGGCGGGTGGGTGGATCTGGTCATAAGTTGGTGGGTGGCTGGATTGGGTCATATGTTGACAAGTGGCTGGATCAGCTGATATGTTGGCGGGTGACTAGATCTAGTCATATGTTGACGGGTGGCTTGATCGGCTCAGATGTTGGCAGCTGGCTGGATTGGGTCAGATGTTGGCGGATGGCTGGATCTGCTTAGTTGTTGGCGGGTGGCTGGATCGGGTCAGATGTTGGAGGGTGGCTGGATCGGGTTAGATGTTGGAGGGTGGCTGGATCGGGTCAGATGTTGGCGGGTGGGTGGATCTGGTCAGATGTTGGCGGGTGGGTGGATCTGGTCAGATGTTGGCGGATGGGTGGATCTGGTCAGATGTTGGCGGGTGGCTGGATCTGGTCAGATGTTGGCGGGTGGCTGGATCTAGTCAGATGTTGGCGGGTGGCTTGATCGGCTCAAATGTTGGCTGGTGGCTGGATTCAGTCAGATGTTGGAGGGTGGCTGGATTGGGTGAGATGTTGGCGGGTGGCTGGATTGGGTGAGATGTTGGCGGGTGGCTGGATCGGCTCATATGTTGGCGGGTGGCTGGATCCGGTCAGATGTTGGCGGGTGGCTGGATCCGGTCAGATGTTGGCGGGTGGCTGGATCCGGTCAGATGTTGGCAGGTGTGGCGAAAATGGGTCAGTGGGGGTCGGTTTACGCCAAGAGAATGTGGGCGATAGATTCAGGCGACACAGATTAACAGGGGACAAGCCACAGCGGCGCGTTTTATTAACAGGGACAGACACACACAGAACCAATGCATCGCTGCTTCTCCCCTCTGGGCTGGATGGGACAGGCTACCTCACTATGGGGTCTCTCCACTGTACCTTTCATCCTTTGGGGTGTCTCCAGATCCTCCTTAGTTAGATGGGACTCCAGCACTTGTCCTCTATTACTGTCCCTAGGTCAGGTACCATCTCTGAGGTAGACAGCCCCTGCCTGCAGCTCACACTGCTATCTCATCCTCTCCTGGGCTGCAACTAACTGAGAACTCATCCAACACCACTATATCCCTCACTCACCCCTCCCTCAGGAAACAGGCACCCTCCTTTTTCTTATTTACATTAGATAAGTTCCCGCTCTCAGCCTGTGACTCATTTTCCTTCAGAGTAAGATTAACCCTAGAGGGGGAGGACAGTGAAGCAGCACTGAATACAATACAAATCAACTGGTTATCAAACATAACGTAATGCAGTTTGAGGGGACATATCCCCATCTAGCATCGGGCGCCATCTAAGCTATGGCACCCGGATGGCGGGAGTGCGACGGTTTGCGGCAGGCTTAACCTGTATTTGGGTACAATGCCTGTAAACGTCACCCGTTCCGCCACAGCGGGTGTCTGGATCCGGTCAGATGTTGGCGGGTGGCTGGATCCGGTCAGATGTTGGCGGGTGTCTGGATCGGGTCAGATGTTGGCGGGTGTCTGGATCGGGTCAGATGTTGGCGGGTGTCTGGATCGGCTCAGATGTTGGCGGGTGGCTGGATTGGCTCAGATGTTGGCGGGTGGCTGGATGGGCTCAGATGTTGGCGGGTGGCTGGATCGGCTCAGATGTTGGCGGGTGGCTGGATCGGCTCAGATGTTGGCTGGTGGCTAGATCGGCTCAGATGTGGCTGGATTTGGTCAGATGTTGGCGGGTGGCTGGATCTGGTCACATGTTGGCGGGTGGCTGGATCCATCTTCTCGCATGTTGGTGGGTGGTTGGATCTGGTCAGATCTTGGCAGGTGGCTGGATCTTGTCGATGGATGTTGGCGGATGGCTGGATTGGGTCAGTTATTGGCGGGCGGCTAGATCTGGTCAGATGTTGGCAGGTGACTGGATCAGCTCAGAAGTTGGCGGATGGCTGCATTAGGTCAGTTGTTGTTGGGTGGCTGGATCTGGTCAGATGTTGGCGGGTGACTGGAGGGTTCAGCTCAGATGCTGGCGGTGGCTGGATCAATCTGATCAGATGTGGGCGGGTGGCTGGATCTGGTCAGATGTTGGCGGGTGGCTGGATCTGGTCAGATGTTGGCGGGTGGCTGGATCCGGTCAGATGTTGGCGGGTGGTTGGATCCGGTCAGATGTTGGCGGGTGGTTGGATCCGGTCAGATGTTGGCGGGTGGTTGGATCGGCTCAGATGTTGGCGGGTTGCTTGATCGGCTCAGATGTTGGCGGGTGGCTGGATTTGGTAGATGTTGGCGGGTGGCTGGAGCTGGTCGATGTTGTCGAATGGGTGGATTGGGTCAGATGTTGGCGGGTTGCTTGATCGGATCAGATGTTGGATGGCTGGATTGGGTCAGATGTTGGCGGGTGGCTGGATCTGGTCAGATGTTGGCGGGTGGCTGGATCTGGTCAAATGTTGGCAGGTGGCTGGATCTGGTCAAATGTTGGCGGGTGGCTGGATCTGGTCAGATGTTGGCGGGTGGCTTGATCTGGTCAGATGGTGGGTGGTTGGTTCTGGTCAGATGTTGGTGGGTGGCTTGATCGGCTTAGATGTTGGAGGGTGGCTGGATTAATCGGTACACATGTTTGCGGGTGGCTGGATCTGGTCAGATGTTGGCGGGTGGTTGGATCTGGTCAGACGTTGGTGGGTAGTTGGATCTGGTCAGATGGTGGCTGGTGGTCTGATCTGGTCAGATGTTGGCGGGTGATTGGATCTGGTCAGATGTTGGCGGGTGGTTGGATCTGGTCAGATCTTGGCGGGTGGTTGGATCTGGTCAGATGTTGGCGGGTGGCTGGATCTCGTCGGTGGATGTTGTCGAATGACTGGATTGGGTCAGTTGTTGGCGGGTGGCTAGATCTGGTCAGATTTTGTCAGGTGGCTTGATCGACTCAGATGTTGGAGGGTTGCTTGACAGGCTCAGATGTTGGAGGGTTGCTTGATTGGCTCAGATGTTGGTGGGTTGCTTGATCGGCTAAGATGTTGGCCGGTTGCTTGATCGGCTCAGATGTTGGAGGCTTGCTTGATCGGCTCAGATGTTGTCTGGTTGCTTGATCTGATCAGATGTTGGCGGGTGACTGGATTTGGTAGATGTTGGCTGGGTGGCTGGAGCTGGTCGATGTTGTCGGATGGGTGTATTGGGTCAGTTGTTGGCGGGTCGCTGGATCTGGTCAGATGTTGGCGGGTGGCTTGATCGTCTCAGATGTTGGCGGGTGGCTTGAGCGTCTCAGATGTTGGCGGGTGGCTTGATCGGATTAGATGTTGGCGGGTGGCTTTATCGGCTCAGATGTTGGCGGGTGGCTTTATCGGCTCAGATGTTGGCGGGTTGCTTGATCGGCTCAGATGTTGGCGGGTTGCTTGATCGGCTCAGATATTGGCGGGTTGCTTGATCGGCTCAGATGTTGGCGGGTTGCTTGATCGGCTCAGATGTTGGCGGGTGGCTGGATCGGCTCAGATGTTGCCGGGTGCCTGGATTGGGTCAGTTGTGTGCGGGTGGCTGGATTGGGTCAGTTGTGTGCGGGTGGCTGGATCTGGTCACATGTTGGTAGGTGGCTGGATCTAGTCACATGTTGGTATGGGGCTGGATCGGCTCAGATGTTGGCGGGTAGCTGGATTGGGTCAGATGTTGGGGGGTTGCTTGATTGGCTCAGATGTTGGTGGGTTGCTTGATCGGCTCATATGTTGGCGGGTTGCTTGATCGGCTCATATGTTGGCGGGTGGCTGGATTTGGTAGATGTTGGCTGGGTGGCTGGATTTGGTAGATGTTGGCTGGGTGGCTGGATCTGGTCGATGTTGGCTGGGTGGCTGGATCTGGTCGATGTTGTCGAATGGGTGGATTGGGTCAGATGTTGGCGGGTTGCTTGATCGGATCAGATATTGGCGGGTTGCTTGATTGGCTTAGATGTTGGCGGGTGGCCAGATTGGGTCAGATGTTGGCGGGTGACTGAAGGGTTCAGCTCAGATGCTGGCGGTGGCTGGATCAATCTGATCAGATGTGGGCGGGTGGCTGGATTGATCGGCTCGCATGTGAGCTGGTGGCTAGATCTGGTCAGATGTTGGCTGGTGGCTGGATCTGGTCAGATGTTGGCTGGTGGTTGGATCTGGTCAGATGTTGGCGGGTGGTTGGATCTGGTCAGATGTTGGCGGGTGGTTGGATCTGGTCAGATGTTGGCGGGTGGGTGGATCTGGTCAGATGTTGGCGGGTGGCTGGATCTCGTCGGTGGATGTTGTCGGATGACTGGATTGGGTCAGTTGTTGGCGGGTGGCTAGATCTGGTCAGATTTTGTCAGGTGGCTTGATCGACTCAGATGTTGGAGGGTTGCTTGACCGGCTCAGATGTTGGAGGGTTGCTTGATTGGCTAAGATGTTGGCGGGTTGCTTGATCGGCTCAGATGTTGGAGGGTTGCTTGATCTGATCAGATGTTGGCGGGTGACTGGATTTGGTAGATGTTGGCTGGGTGGCTGGAGCTGGTCGATGTTGTCGGATGAGTGTATTGGGTCAGTTGTTGGCGGGTCGCTGGATCTGGTCAGATGTTTGCGGGTTGCTTGATCGGCTCAGATGTTGGCGGGTGGCTGGATCGGCTCAGATGTTGATGGGTGGCTTGATCTGGTCAGATGTTGCCGGGTGCCTGGATTGGGTCAGTTGTGTGCGGGTGGCTGGATTGGGTCAGTTGTGTGCGGGTGGCTGGATCTGGTCACATGTTGGTAGGTGGCTGGATCTGGTCACATGTTGGTAGGTGGCTGGATCGGCTCAGATGTTGGCGGGTAGCTGGATTGGGTCAGATGTTGGGGGGTTGCTTGATTGGCTCAGATGTTGGTGGGTTGCTTGATCGGCTCATATGTTGGCGGGTTGCTTGATCGGCTCATATGTTGGCGGGTGGCTGGATTTGGTAGATGTTGGCTGGGTGGCTGGATCTGGTCGATGTTGTCGAATGGGTGGATTGGGTCAGATGTTGGCGGGTTGCTTGATCGGATCAGATATTGGCGGGTTGCTTGATTGGCTTAGATGTTGGCGGGTGGCCAGATTGGGTCAGATGTTGGCGGGTGACTGAAGGGTTCAGCTCAGATGCTGGCGGTCGCTGGATCAATCTGATCAGATGTGTGCGGGTGGCTGGATTGATCGGCTCGCATGTGAGCTGGTGGCTAGATCTGGTCAGATGTTGGCTGGTGGCTGGATCTGGTCAGATGTTGGCTGGTGGTTGGATCGTGTCAGATGTTGGCGGGTGGTTGGATCGTGTCAGATGTTGGCGGGTGGTTGGATCGTGTCAGATGTTGGCGGGTGGTTGGATCGTGTCAGATGTTGGCGGGTGGGTGGATCTGGTCATAAGTTGGCGGGTGGCTGGATCGGGTCATATGTTGGCAGGTGGCTGTATCAGCTGATATGTTGGCGGGTGACTAGATCTAGTCATATGTTGACGGGTGGCTTGATCGGCTCAGTTGTTGGCAGCTGGCTGGATTGGGTCAGATGTTGGCGGATGACTGGATCTGGTTAGTTGTTGGCGGGTGGCTGGATTGGGTCAGATGTTGGTGGGTGGCTGGATTGGGTCAGATGTTGGATCGGGTCAGATGTTGGCGGGTGGTTGGATCGTTTCAGATGTTGGCGGGTGGCTGGATATGGTCAGATGTTGGGTGGGTGGATCTGGTCAGATGTTGGCAGGTGGCTGGATCTAGTCAGATGTTGGTGGGTGGCTTGATCGGCTCAGATGTTGGTTGGTGGCTGGATTGGGTGAGATGTTGGCAGGTGGTTGGATCTAGTCAGATGTTGGCGGGTGGCTTGATCGGCTCAGATGTTGGTTGGTGGCTGGATTGGGTGAGATGTTGGCGGGTGGCTGGATTGGGTGAGATGTTGGCGGGTGGCTGGATTGGGTGAGATGTTGGCGGGTACCTGGATCGGCTCATATATTGGCGGGTGGCTGGATCGGCTCATATGTTGGCGGGTGGCTGGATCGGCTCATATGTTGGCTGGTGGCTAGATCGGCTCATATGTTGGCGGGTGGCTGGATCGGCTCATGTGTTGAGGCTCCCTGTTTGTGGGTCTCTGGGGTTCAGGCTCTCCACTATACTGGGTTACGTTTGTGTCTCGTAGGGGATCTCTGGACTGCTTTTCCTGAGAGTTGAGGCACCGGCAGTGTGGTGAGAGGTGGTGAGAGGTTTGAGGCACTGATCATCCCGTACCTCAGCTCTTTCATACAGACTATTTCTGTACAGTCACATGAGAGGTATGAGGTACAGGGTCTCCGCGCCTCCAGTATTAGTCAGACATGGACTCTGACCTCCCTACATCTCCCGTGTAACTGGACTTTGGCTTCTTCTCAGTGTCACTTGTGTGGAGTCTTGAGACTGCAGAAGATGGGAGTCATCCTACTGGTCAGCCGATGAGAGTAGTACCTGCTCAGACAATGATGGGAGTAGTCCCCAGTTGGTGTGTGGTCAGTGGCTGTTTGCAGATTTTCCTTGTGCTTTGTGTTAGTGGAGATTTGGAGTGGAAATCTGTGTACCCCTCCCCCCAAACTTCATCCTGTATATCTGTGTACCCCCTCCCTGTATATATATCCCCCCCCCCACCTCATCCTGTATATCTGTGTACCCCCTCCTGTATATATATATCCCCCACACCTCATCCTGTATATCTGTGTACCCCCTCCCTGTATATATATATCCCCCCACACCTCATCCTGTATATCTGTGTACCCCCTCCTGTATATATATATCCCCCCACACCTCATCCTGTATATCTGTGTACCCCCTCCTGTATATATATATCCCCCACACCTCATCCTGTATATCTGTGTACCCCCTCCTGTATATATATATATCCCCCCACACCTCATCCTGTATATCTGTGTACCCCCTCCTGTATATATATATATATCCTCCCACACCTCATCCTGTATATCTGTGTACCCCCTCCTGTATATATATATATATCCCCCCACACCTCATCCTGTATATCTGTGTACCCCCTCCTGTATATATATATATATCCCCCCACACCTCATCCTGTATATCTGTGTACCCCCTCCTGTATATATATATCCCCCCACACCTCATCCTGTATATCTGTGTACCCCCTCCTGTATATATATATATCCCCCACACCTCATCCTGTATATCTGTGTACCCCCTCCTGTATATATATATATCCCCCCCACACCTCATCCTGTATATCTGTGTACCCCCTCCTGTATATATATATATCCCCCCCACACCTCATCCTGTATATCTGTGTACCCCCTCCTGTATATATATATCCCCCCACACCTCATCCTGTATATCTGTGTACCCCCTCCTGTATATATATATATCCCCCCCACACCTCATCCTGTATATCTGTGTACCCCCTCCTGTATATATATATATCCCCCCCACACCTCATCCTGTATATCTGTGTACCCCCTCCTGTATATATATATCCCCCCACACCTCATCCTGTATATCTGTGTACCCCCTCCTGTATATATATATATATCCCCCCACACCTCATCCTGTATATCTGTGTACCCCCTCCCTGTATATATATATATATATCCCCCCACACCTCATCCTGTATATCTGTGTACCCCCTCCCTGTATATATATATATATCCCCCCACACCTCATCCTGTATATCTGTGTACCCCCTCCTGTATATATATATCCCCCCACACCTCATCCTGTATATCTGTGTACCCCCTCCTGTATATATATATCCCCCACACCTCATCCTGTATATCTGTGTACCCCCTCCTGTATATATATATCCCCCCACACCTCATCCTGTATATCTGTATACCCCCTCCTGTATATATATATATCCCCCCACACCTCATCTTGTATATCTGTGTACCCCCTCCTGTATATATATATATCCCCCCCACACCTCATCCTGTATATCTGTGTACCCCCTCCTGTATATATATATATATATATCCCCCCACACCTCATCCTGTATATCTGTGTACCCCCTCCTGTATATATATATCCCCCCACACCTCATCCTGTATATCTGTGTACCCCCTCCTGTATATATATATCCCCCCACACCTCATCCTGTATATCTGTGTACCCCCTCCTGTATATATATCCCCCCCCACACCTCATCCTGTATATCTGTGTACCCCCTCCTGTATATATATATCCCCCCCACACCTCATCCTGTATATCTGTGTACCCCCTCCTGTATATATATATCCCCCCCACACCTCATCCTGTATATCTGTGTACCCCCTCCTGTATATATATATCCCCCCACACCTCATCCTGTATATCTGTGTACCCCCTCCTGTATATATATATATATCCCCCACACCTCATCCTGTATATCTGTGTACCCCCTCCTGTATATATATATATATATCCCCCCACACCTGATCCTGTATATATGTGTACCCCCTCCCTGTATATATATATCCCCCCACACCTCATCCTGTATATCTGTGTACCCCCTCCTGTATATATATATCCCCCCACACCTCATCCTGTATATCTGTGTACCCCCTCCTGTATATATATATATCCCCCCCCCACACCTCATCCTGTATATCTGTGTACCCCCTCCTGTATATATATATATCCCCCCACACCTCATCCTGTATATCTGTGTACCCCCTCCTGTATATATATATCCCCCACACCTCATCCTGTATATCTGTGTACCCCCTCCTGTATATATATATATATCCCCCCACACCTCATCCTGTATATCTGTGTACCCCCTCCCTGTATATATATATATATATCCCCCCACACCTCATCCTGTATATCTGTGTACCCCCTCCTGTATATATATATATCCCCCCACACCTCATCCTGTATATCTGTGTACCCCCTCCTGTATATATATCCCCCCCCACACCTCATCCTGTATATCTGTGTACCCCCTCCTGTATATATATATATCCCCCACACCTCATCCTGTATATCTGTGTACCCCCTCCTGTATATATATATCCCCCACACCTCATCCTGTATATCTGTGTACCCCCTCCTGTATATATATATCTCCCACACCTCATCCTGTATATCTGTGTACCCCCTCCCTGTATATATATATCCCCCCACACCTCATCCTGTATATCTGTGTACCCCCTCCTGTATATATATATCCCCCCACACCTCATCCTGTATATCTGTGTACCCCCTCCTGTATATATATATATCCCCCACACCTCATCCTGTATATCTGTGTACCCCCTCCTGTATATATATATCCCCCCACACCTCATCCTGTATATCTGTGTACCCCCTCCCTGTATATATATATCCCCCCACACCTCATCCTGTATATCTGTGTACCCCCTCCTGTATATATATATATATATCCCCCACACCTCATCCTGTATATCTGTGTACCCCCTCCTGTATATATATATCCCCCCACACCTCATCCTGTATATCTGTGTACCCCCTCCTGTATATATATATCCCCCACACCTCATCCTGTATATCTGTGTACCCCCTCCTGTATATATATATCCCCCCCACACCTCATCCTGTATATCTGTGTACCCCCTCCTGTATATATATATATCCCCCCACACCTCATCCTGTATATCTGTGTACCCCCTCCTGTATATATATATATCCCCCACACCTCATCCTGTATATCTGTGTACCCCCTCCTGTATATATATATCCCCCCACACCTCATCCTGTATATCTGTGTACCCCCTCCTGTATATATATCCCCCCCACACCTCATCCTGTATATCTGTGTACCCCCTCCTGTATATATATATATCCCCCACACCTCATCCTGTATATCTGTGTACCCCCTCCTGTATATATATATCCCCCCACACCTCATCCTGTATATCTGTGTACCCCCTCCTGTATATATATATCCCCCCACACCTCATCCTGTATATCTGTGTACCCCCTCCTGTATATATATATATCCCCCCCACACCTCATCCTGTATATCTGTGTACCCCCTCCTGTATATATATATCCCCCCACACCTCATCCTGTATATCTGTGTACCCCCTCCCTGTATATATATATCCCCCCCACACCTCATCCTGTATATCTGTGTACCCCCTCCTGTATATATATATATCCCCCCACACCTCATCCTGTATATCTGTGTACCCCCTCCTGTATATATATATATCCCCCCCACACCTCATCCTGTATATCTGTGTACCCCCTCCTGTATATATATATATCCCCCCCACACCTCATCCTGTATATCTGTGTACCCCCTCCTGTATATATATATATATCCCCCACACCTCATCCTGTATATCTGTGTACCCCCTCCTGTATATATATATATCCCCCCCACACCTCATCCTGTATATCTGTGTACCCCCTCTTGTATATATATATATCCCCCCCACACCTCATCCTGTATATCTGTGTACCCCCTCCTGTGTATATATATATCCCCCCACACCTCATCCTGTATATCTGTGTACCCCCTCCTGTATATATATATCCCCCCCACACCTCATCCTGTATATCTGTGTACCCCCTCCTGTATATATATCCCCCCCACACCTCATCCTGTATATCTGTGTACCCCCTCCTGTATATATATATATCCCCCCACACCTCATCCTGTATATCTGTGTACCCCCTCCTGTATATATATATATATCCCCCCACACCTCATCCTGTATATCTGTGTACCCCCTCCTGTATATATATATATCCCCCCCACACCTCATCCTGTATATCTGTGTACCCCCTCCTGTATATATATATATCCCCCCCACACCTCATCCTGTATATCTGTGTACCCCCTCCTGTGTATATATATATCCCCCCACACCTCATCCTGTATATCTGTGTACCCCCTCCTGTATATATATATCCCCCCACACCTCATCCTGTATATCTGTGTACCCCCTCCTGTATATATATCCCCCCCACACCTCATCCTGTATATCTGTGTACCCCCTCCTGTATATATATATCCCCCCACACCTCATCCTGTATATCTGTGTACCCCCTCCTGTATATATATATATCCCCCCCACACCTCATCCTGTATATCTGTGTACCCCCTCCTGTATATATATATATCCCCCCACACCTCATCCTGTATATCTGTGTACCCCCTCCTGTATATATATATATCCCCCACACCTCATCCTGTATATCTGTGTACCCCCTCCTGTATATATATATATCCCCCACACCTCATCCTGTATATCTGTGTACCCCCTCCTGTATATATATATCCCCCCCACACCTCATCCTGTATATCTGTGTACCCCCTCCTGTATATATATATATCCCCCACACCTCATCCTGTATATCTGTGTACCCCCTCCTGTATATATATATCCCCCCCACACCTCATCCTGTATATCTGTGTACCCCCTCCTGTATATATATATCCCCCCCACACCTCATCCTGTATATCTGTGTACCCCCTCCTGTATATATATATCCCCCCACACCTCATCCTGTATATCTGTGTACCCCCTCCTGTATATATATATCCCCCACACCTCATCCTGTATATCTGTGTACCCCCTCCTGTATATATATATCCCCCCACACCTCATCCTGTATATCTGTGTACCCCCTCCTGTATATATATATCCCCCCCACACCTCATCCTGTATATCTGTGTACCCCCTCCTGTATATATATATATCCCCCCCACACCTCATCCTGTATATCTGTGTACCCCTCCTGTATATATATATCCCCCCCACACCTCATCCTGTATATCTGTGTACCCCCTCCTGTATATATATATATCCCCCCACACCTCATCCTGTATATCTGTGTACCCCCTCCCTGTATATATATATCCCCCCCACACCTTATCCTGTATATCTGTGTACCCCCTCCCTGTATATATATATATATATCCCCCACACCTCATCCTGTATATCTGTGTACCCCCTCCTGTATATATATATCCCCCCCACACCTCATCCTGTATATCTGTGTACCCCCTCCTGTATATATATATCCCCCACACCTCATCCTGTATATCTGTGTACCCCCTCCTGTATATATATATATCCCCCCACACCTCATCCTGTATATCTGTGTACCCCCTCCTGTATATATATCCCCCACACCTCATCCTGTATATCTGTGTACCCCCTCCTGTATATATATATCCCCCCACACCTCATCCTGTATATCTGTGTACCCCCTCCTGTATATATATCCCCACACCTCATCCTGTATATCTGTGTACCCCCTCCTGTATATATATATCCCCCCACACCTCATCCTGTATATCTGTGTACCCCCTCCTGTATATATATATATCCCCCCCACACCTCATCCTGTATATCTGTGTACCCCCTCCTGTATATATATATCCCCCCACACCTCATCCTGTATATCTGTGTACCCCCTCCTGTATATATATATCCCCCCACACCTCATCCTGTATATCTGTGTACCCCCTCCCTGTATATATATATCCCCCCACACCTCATCCTGTATATCTGTGTACCCCCTCCTGTATATATATATATCCCCCCCACACCTCATCCTGTATATCTGTGTACCCCCTCCTGTATATATATATCCCCCCCACACCTCATCCTGTATATCTGTGTACCCCCTCCTGTATATATATATCCCCCCCACACCTCATCCTGTATATCTGTGTACCCCCTCCCTGTATATATATATCCCCCCACACCTCATCCTGTATATCTGTGTACCCCCTCCTGTATATATATATATCCCCCCCACACCTCATCCTGTATATCTGTGTACCCCCTCCTGTATATATATATCCCCCCCACACCTCATACTGTATATCTGTGTACCCCCTCCTGTATATATATATCCCCCACACCTCATCCTGTATATCTGTGTACCCCCTCCTGTATATATATATATCCCCCCACACCTCATCCTGTATATCTGTGTACCCCCTCCTGTATATATATATCCCCCCCACACCTCATCCTGTATATCTGTGTACCCCCTCCTGTATATATATATATCCCCCCACACCTCATCCTGTATATCTGTGTACCCCCTCCTGTATATATATATCCCCCCCACACCTCATCCTGTATATCTGTGTACCCCCTCCTGTATATATATATATCCCCCCCACACCTCATCCTGTATATCTGTGTACCCCCTCCTGTATATATATATCCCCCACACCTCATCCTGTATATCTGTGTACCCCCTCCTGTATATATATATATCCCCCCACACCTCATCCTGTATATCTGTGTACCCCCTCCTGTATATATATATCCCCCCCACACCTCATCCTGTATATCTGTGTACCCCCTCCTGTATATATATATCCCCCCACACCTCATCCTGTATATCTGTGTACCCCCTCCTGTATATATATATATCCCCCACACCTCATCCTGTATATCTGTGTACCCCCTCCTGTATATATATATATCCCCCCACACCTCATCTTGTATATCTGTGTACCCCCTCCTGTATATATATATATCCCCCCCACACCTCATCCTGTATATCTGTGTACCCCCTCCTGTATATATATATATATATATCCCCCCACACCTCATCCTGTATATCTGTGTACCCCCTCCTGTATATATATATCCCCCCACACCTCATCCTGTATATCTGTGTACCCCCTCCTGTATATATATATCCCCCCACACCTCATCCTGTATATCTGTGTACCCCCTCCTGTATATATATCCCCCCCACACCTCATCCTGTATATCTGTGTACCCCCTCCTGTATATATATATCCCCCCCACACCTCATCCTGTATATCTGTGTACCCCCTCCTGTATATATATATCCCCCCCACACCTCATCCTGTATATCTGTGTACCCCCTCCTGTATATATATATCCCCCCACACCTCATCCTGTATATCTGTGTACCCCCTCCTGTATATATATATATATCCCCCACACCTCATCCTGTATATCTGTGTACCCCCTCCTGTATATATATATATATATCCCCCCACACCTGATCCTGTATATATGTGTACCCCCTCCCTGTATATATATATCCCCCCACACCTCATCCTGTATATCTGTGTACCCCCTCCTGTATATATATATCCCCCCACACCTCATCCTGTATATCTGTGTACCCCCTCCTGTATATATATATATCCCCCCCCCACACCTCATCCTGTATATCTGTGTACCCCCTCCTGTATATATATATATCCCCCCACACCTCATCCTGTATATCTGTGTACCCCCTCCTGTATATATATATCCCCCACACCTCATCCTGTATATCTGTGTACCCCTCCTGTATATATATATATATCCCCCACACCTCATCCTGTATATCTGTGTACCCCCTCCCTGTATATATATATATATATCCCCCCACACCTCATCCTGTATATCTGTGTACCCCCTCCTGTATATATATATATCCCCCCACACCTCATCCTGTATATCTGTGTACCCCCTCCTGTATATATATCCCCCCCCCACACCTCATCCTGTATATCTGTGTACCCCCTCCTGTATATATATATATCCCCCACACCTCATCCTGTATATCTGTGTACCCCCTCCTGTATATATATATCCCCCACACCTCATCCTGTATATCTGTGTACCCCCTCCTGTATATATATATCTCCCACACCTCATCCTGTATATCTGTGTACCCCCTCCCTGTATATATATATCCCCCCACACCTCATCCTGTATATCTGTGTACCCCCTCCTGTATATATAATCCCCCCACACCTCATCCTGTATATCTGTGTACCCCCTCCCTGTATATATATATCCCCCCACACCTCATCCTGTATATCTGTGTACCCCCTCCTGTATATATATATATATATCCCCCACACCTCATCCTGTATATCTGTGTACCCCCTCCTGTATATATATATCCCCCCACACCTCATCCTGTATATCTGTGTACCCCCTCCTGTATATATATATCCCCCACACCTCATCCTGTATATCTGTGTACCCCCTCCTGTATATATATATCCCCCCCACACCTCATCCTGTATATCTGTGTACCCCCTCCTGTATATATATATATCCCCCCACACCTCATCCTGTATATCTGTGTACCCCCTCCTGTATATATATATATCCCCCACACCTCATCCTGTATATCTGTGTACCCCCTCCTGTATATATATATCCCCCCACACCTCATCCTGTATATCTGTGTACCCCCTCCTGTATATATATCCCCCCACACCTCATCCTGTATATCTGTGTACCCCCTCCTGTATATATATATATCCCCCACACCTCATCCTGTATATCTGTGTACCCCCTCCTGTATATATATATCCCCCACACCTCATCCTGTATATCTGTGTACCCCCTCCTGTATATATATATCCCCCCACACCTCATCCTGTATATCTGTGTACCCCCTCCTGTATATATATATATCCCCCCACACCTCATCCTGTATATCTGTGTACCCCCTCCTGTATATATATATCCCCCCACACCTCATCCTGTATATCTGTGTACCCCCTCCCTGTATATATATATCCCCCCACACCTCATCCTGTATATCTGTGTACCCCCTCCTGTATATATATATCCCCCCACACCTCATCCTGTATATCTGTGTACCCCCTCCTGTATATATATATATCCCCCCCACACCTCATCCTGTATATCTGTGTACCCCCTCCTGTATATATATATATCCCCCCCACACCTCATCCTGTATATCTGTGTACCCCCTCCTGTATATATATATCCCCCCACACCTCATCCTGTATATCTGTGTACCCCCTCCTGTATATATATATCCCCCCCACACCTCATCCTGTATATCTGTGTACCCCCTCCTGTATATATATATCCCCCCACACCTCATCCTGTATATCTGTGTACCCCCTCCTGTATATATATATATATCCCCCACACCTCATCCTGTATATCTGTGTACCCCCTCTCCTGTATATATATATCCCCCCACACCTCATCCTGTATATCTGTGTACCCCCTCCTGTATATATATATATCCCCCCACACCTCATCCTGTATATCTGTGTACCCCCTCCTGTATATATATATCCCCCCACACCTCATCCTGTATATCTGTGTACCCCCTCCTGTATATATATATCCCCCCACACCTCATCCTGTATATCTGTGTACCCCCTCCTGTATATATATATATCCCCCCACACCTCATCCTGTATATCTGTGTACCCCCTCCTGTATATATATATCCCCCCACACCTCATCCTGTATATCTGTGTACCCCCTCTGTATATATATATATATCCCCCCACACCTCATCCTGTATATCTGTGTACCCCCTCCTGTAATATATATATCCCCCCCACACCTCATCCTGTATATCTGTGTACCCCCTCCTGTATATATATATCCCCCCCACACCTCATCCTGTATATCTGTGTACCCCCTCCTGTATATATATATATCCCCCCACACCTCATCCTGTATATCTGTGTACCCCCTCCTGTATATATATATCCCCCCACACCTCATCCTGTATATCTGTGTACCCCCTCCTGTATATATATATCCCCCCACACCTCATCCTGTATATCTGTGTACCCCCTCCTGTATATATATATATCCCCCCACACCTCATCCTGTATATCTGTGTACCCCCTCCGTGTATATATATATCCCCCCACACCTCATCCTGTATATCTGTGTACCCCCTCCTGTATATATATATCCCCCCACACCTCATCCTGT
>NC_134690.1:410821458-410882874 GCF_050947455.1 Rhinoderma darwinii
TCTTCTCCTTCTTCTCCCCCCCCCCCCTGGTCTCCTCCTTCTTCTTCCCCCCTGGTCTCCTCCTTCTTCTTCTTCCCCCCTGGTCTCCTCCTTCTTCTTCTTCCCCCCCTGGTCTCCTCCTTCTTCTTCTTCCCCCCTGGTCTCCTCTTTCTTCTTCTTCCCCCCTGGTCTCCTCTTTCTTCTTCTTCCCCCCTGGTCTCCTCCTTCTTCTTCTTCTTCTCCGCTGGTCTCCTCCTTCTTCTTCTTCTTCTTCTCCGCTGGTCTCCTCCTTCTTCTTCTTCTCCGCTGGTCTCCTTCTTCTCCGCTGGTCTCCTCCTTCTTCTTCTCCGCTGGTCTCCTCCTTCTTCCTCTTCTCCGCTGGTCTCCTCCTTCTTCTTCTTCTCCGCTGGTCTCCTCCTTCTTCTTATTCTCCGCTGGTCTCCTCCTTCTTCTTCTTCTCCGCTGGTCTCCTCCTTCTTCTTCTTCTCCGCTGGTCTCCTCCTTCTTCTTCTTCTTCTCCGCTGGTCTCCTCCTTCTTCTTCTTCTTCTCTGCTGGTCTCCTCCTTCTTCTTCTTCTCTGCTGGTCTCCTCCTTCTTCTTCTTCTCTGCTGGTCTCCTCCTTCTTCTCTGCTGGTCTCCTCCTTCTTCTTCTTCTCTGCTGGTCTCCTCCTTCTTCTTCTTCTTCTCTGCTGGTCTCCTCCTCCTTCTTCTTCTTCTTCTTCTTCTTCTTCTCCGCTGGTCTCCTGCTTCTTCTTCTTCTCCACTGGTCTCCTCCTCCTTCTTCTTCTTCTTCTACTCCGCTGGTCTCCTCCTTCTTCTTCCCCCCCTGGTCTCTTCCTTCTTTTTTCCCCCTTGGTCGTCGTCTTCTCCCCTCCTGGTCTCCTGCTCTTCTTCTTCTCTCCCCCTGCTCTCCTCTTCTTCCACCCCCTGGTCTCCTCCTTCTTCTTCCACCCCCTGGTCTCCTCCTTCTTCTTCCACCCCCTGGTCTCCTCCTTCTTCTTCCACCCCCTGGTCTTCTTCTTCCACCCCCTGGTCTTCTTCTTCCACCCCCTGGTCTTCTCCTTCTTCTTCCACCCCCTGGTCTTCTCCTTCTTCTTCCACTCCCTGGTCTTCTCCTTCTTCTTCCACCCCCTGGTCTTCTCCTTCTTCTTCCACCCCCTGGTCTTCTCCTTCTTCTCCCCCCCCATGTCTTCTCCTTCTTCTCCTCCCCCCCCCCCTGGTCTTCTCCTTCTTCTCCTCCCCCCCCCTGGTCTTCTCCTTCTTCTCCTCCCCCCCCCCTGGTCTTCTCCTTCTTCTCCTCCCCCCCCCCCCTGGTCTTCTCCTTCTTCTCCTCTTCCCCACTGGTCTTCTCCTTCTTCTCCTCCCCCCCTGGTCTTCTCCTTCTGGTCTTCGCCTTCCTCTCCTCCCCCCCCCTGGTCTCCTCCGTCTTCTTTCCCCCCCTGGTCTCCTCCTCCTCTTTCCTCTTTCCCCCCCACGATGATCTCCTCCTTCTTCTTATTATTATTATTTCCCCCCTGGTCTTCTCCTTCTCCCCCCCCCCCTGGTCCCTACTCCTTCTTCTCCCCCCCCCCCCCTGGTCCATTCCTGCTTCTTCTTCTCCCCCCCCCCCGGTCTCCTCCTTCTTCTTCCCCCCCCCCCCCCCCCCCCGGTCTTCTTATTCTTCCCCCTTGGTCTCCTCCGCTGCTGCTTCTTCTTGCCGCCACATGTCTCCTTTTGCCAGCTCCTCACGTCTTCTCTTCTTTCTCCCCCCGTTCTTCTCCACTCTTTCTTGTCCCCCACCTGTCTCCTCCGCTTCTTCTTCTTTTTGCCTCACCCACCCATCTCCTGCTCCACTTCTTCTTCTTGCCCCCCTGGTCTATTCCCCCTTCTACTTTCCCCCCCTGGTCTCCTCCTTCTTCCCCCCCCCTGGTCTCCTCCTCCTTCTTCTCCCCCCCCCCCTGGTCGTCGTCTTCTTCTTCTCCTTCTTCTCCTCCTCCTCCTCCTCCCTCCTCCTCCCTCCTCCTCCTCTTTCTTCTTCCTCTTATTTCCCCCCTGGTCTTCTCCTTCTCCCCCCCCCGGTCCATTACTCCTTCTTCTTCTCCCCCCCCCCTCCCCTGGTCATTCCTGCTTCTCCCCCCCCCCCGGTCTCCTCCTTCTTCTTTCCCCCTCCCCCCGGTCTTCTTATTCTTCCCCCCTGGTCTCCTCCGCTTCTTCTTCTTCTTTTTGCCCCACCCACCCATCTCCTGCTCCACTTCTTCTTCTTGCCCCCCTGGTCTATTCCCCCTTCTACTTTCCCCCCCTGGTCTCCTACTTCTTCTTCCCCCCCTGGTCTCCTCCTTCTTCTTCCTTGCCCCGCCTGGTCTCCTCCTTCTTCTTCCTTGCCCCCCCTGGTCTCCTCCTTCTCCTTCTTTCCCCCACTGGTCTCCTCCTTCTTCTTCTTTCCCCCCCTGGTCTCCTCCTCCTTCTTCTTCTCCGCTGGTCTCCTCCTTCTTCTTCTCCGCTGGTCTCCTCCTTCTTCTTCTTCCCCCCCCCCCTGGTCTCTTCCTTCTTCTTCTCCTTCCCCCCTGGTCTCCTCCTCCTCCTTCTTCGTCACCCCTGGTCTCCTTCTTCTTCTTCCCCCCTGGTCTCTTCCTCCTTCTTCTTCTTATTTCCCCCCAGGTCTTCTCCGCTGGTCTCCTCCTTCTTCTTCTCCGCTGGTCTCCTCCTTCTTCTTCTTCCCCCCCTGGTCTCTTCCTTCTTCTTCTCCTTCCCCCCTGGTCTCCTCCTCCTCCTTCTTCGTCACCCCTGATCTCCTTCTTCTTCTTCCCCCCCTGGTCTCCTCCTCCTTCTTCCTCTTATTTCCCCCCAGGTCTTCACCTTCTCCCCCCCCCGGTCTTCTTATTCTTCCCCCCCTGGTCCATTACTCCTTCTTCTTCTTATTTCCCCCCCTGGTCTTCTCCTTCTCCCCCCCCCCGGTCCACTACTCCTTCTTCTTCCCCCCCCCCCCCCGGTCTTCTTATTCTTCCCCCCCTGGTCCATTACTCCTTCTCCCCCCCCCCCCCCGGTCCACTACTCCTTCTTCTTCCCCCCCCCCCCGGTCTTCTTATTCTTCCCCCCCTGGTCCATTACTCCTTCTTCTTCTTATTTCCCCCCTGGTCTTCTCCTTCTCCCCCCCCCCCCGGTCCACCACTCCTTCTTCTTTCCCCCCCCGGTCTTCTTATTCTTCCCCCCCTGGTCCATTACTCCTTCTCCCCCCCCCCCCCCCCGGTCCACTACTCCTTCTTTCCCCCCCCCCCGGTCTTCTTATTCTTCCCCCCCCTGGTCCATTACTCCTTCTTCCCCCCCCCCCCCCCCGGTCTATTCCTCTCTCTTCTCCCCCCCCCCCCCTCCCCTGGTCCATTCATCCATTCATGCTTCTCCCCCCCCGGTCTCCTCCTTCTTCTTTCCCCTCCCCGGTCTTCTTATTCTTCCCCACTGGTCTCCTCCGCTGCTGCTTCTTCTTGCCGCCACATGTCTCCTTTTTGCCAGCTCCTCACGTCTTCTCTTCTTTCTCCCCCCGTTCTTCTCCACTCTTTCTTGTCCCCCTCCGCTTCTTCTTCTTGCCCCCCTGCTTCTTCGTCTACTTGCCCTGATCACCTCATCCCAGTCCCGTCTCGCCAAGTCCCCCTGTCGTCTCCTTATCCTCCACTCTTTCTTCTTTTTGCCCTGATCACTCCCCCCCCTCTGTCTTTTTCTCGACTACTTCTTTTTTTTTCTTCTACTTGCCCTGGTCTCCTCCTCTTTGCCCTGAACATGCACTTCCGATGTCTCATAAATAATTTCTGTAAGAGATGTCCGGCAGGTTGTCCCCCTGCCTCGAGCCGCTTCCGTGTTTCCAGCTGTGTTTCCTTGTGACGTACCCAGTGAATCTAGGACACTGGACATCGGCTGCTGTCACCATAGTAAAGAGCTGGGACGTCGATAGAGCAGCCGTGCAGGAGGAGTGGTATTGTGTGAAGGCCTCAGTGTATACACATGACACAACGTCACACCCACAGTACAGATGTATCAGAGCAGCAGGAGGGTCACACAACATTGTGATAATGCTGGGACCCTGCACACAGCTGAGATCTCAGGGGCAGCACTGGATGATGGATGTAAGAAAGTCCGTCTTCCACCTTTATATGGCTTAATAGGGAAACTGGACACCCTTTAACTATCCCCTCCCCCTACAGCATCAGAGTCCCCATGTATAAGACCACCATCCTTATAGAGCCCCCGTCCTCTACTGTTGATGGTCTATAGTAACATCTTCCGCAGGAGTGGTCATCCTGTCTGCTTTACTTCAGCTTTCTGCAGCACCAGAATGACGAGCTGCGCAGGCGCCTGGCGTACGCCACCACCAAAATTGAAGCCATGGAGCACGAGGTGGACGCCAGTCGGCATTATTTGGAGGTGGAGCTTAACCGTAATCGGGAGGAGATGGAGAAGCTCAAGGACAAGTTCCGCAGGTAAATGATGTTGGGTGATGTTTATGTAGTTCCATCACCTGAGACCCCGGTTCCCATCTTTACCTTCTGTCCTCCAGGTTACAAAACAGCTACACGGCCTCCCAGAGGACCAACCAGGACCTGGAGGAGAAACTACACACGCTGGTGAGCGCTCCACCCGCTGCATGTGGCCAGGTCTAGTGGTGGGTGGAGCTGGAGGGTCCTCATTCGCTGTGTGTTATGCGGATCTGGCTCTTGCTTCAGTGGTGACAGGTGCAGTGTTGCTCTACGGATGACGTTGAACGTGTAGGAGACGGCTGGTGTGACGGGGATCATGGTATCGGTGGAGCAGATGAGGTTCAAATGACAACTTGGGTAGAGCAGATAAGGTCCAGGTGGTAGTGTAGGTGGAGCAATTGAGGTCTAGGTGATGGTGTTCATGGAGCATATGAGGGCCAGGTGGTGTAGGTGGAGCAGATGAGGTTTAGTCAGAGAGAATGAGGTTCAAGTAATGTCTTAGGCAGAGTAAATAAGGTCTAGGTGACAGTGTTCATGGAGCAGATGAGGTTCGGGTGTAGGTGGAGCGGATGAGGTTCGGGTGGAGCGGAGGAGGTTTGGGTGTAGGTGGAGCGGAGGAGGTTTGGGTGTAGGTGGAGCGGAGGAGGTTTGGGTGTAGGTGGAGCGGAGGAGGTTCGGATGGCGGTGTTGCTTGTTGTGGTGGTGACTGAGAATGGTTGAGTGTGTGGTTGTGGTGGAGCAGTGGAGGCGCACATTGTGCACTGCTATAACTTACATCTAATTCTCTCTCTCTCTCTTCGTTTTGCGCGCTCGCAGGCCTCCTTCAGCCAAAGTTGGATCTATTCAGTTGCGTTTGGTAGTGATGGGGGATGGGTGACTCTTCCAGGGTCTTTGTCTCGTCTGTCTGACTTTCCGGAATGCCACCCGCTCTCTTGTCTTCCACCTGTGGCATCTTCAGGGTTAATAGTGGCCCCCCGGCATCCTCCCCAGTGTGGCTCTGTCTTCTGTATGTCGTGTGGATGAGTTCATGTGTTTCCTCCCCCACCTGTCGTCCTTCTCCGCAGTCACTGACATGTCCCTTTTGGTCACCCGTAGATTAAGAAAGCCGAGGTGGAGCGCAAGACCCTGGACTGGGAGATTGTGGAGCTCACCAATAAGTTACTGGATGCCAAGACCAACATCAACAAGCTGGAAGAGCTGAATGTACGTCATGTGTGGGGGAGGGGGGGGGGCTTCTCTGGAGAACGCTGCAGGTTGTAGGTTCAATCCATACGGTCACCAGGGCAGGCGTTCAGGGTCAAAATTGCCCCCATCATATGAACCTCAGACTGCCAGGCAGAAGCCCCCAGACTCATTTATACAACCAGATTCCAGGGGAATTTGGGACGTAGTTGATTGATTTTTACAGGATATAACTCCGGACCAGTACAGGATAAGTAATGTAATGTATGTACACAGTGACTCCACCAGCAGAATAGTGAGTGCAGCTCTGGAGTATAATACAGGATGTAACTCAGGATCAGTACAGGATAAGTAATGTAATGTATGTACACAGTGACTCCACCAGCAGAATAGTGAGTGCAGCTCTGGAGTATAATACAGGATGTAACTCCGGACCAGTACAGGATAAGTAATGTAATGTATGTACACAGTGACTCCACCAGCAGAATAGTGAGTGCAGCTCTGGAGTATAATACTGGATGTAACTCAGGATCAGTACAGGATAAGTAATGTAATGTATGTACACAGTGACTCCACCAGCAGAATAGTGAGTGCAGCTCTGGAGTATAATACAGGATATAACTCAGGATCAGTACAGGATAAGTAATGTAATGTATGTACACAGTGACTCCACCAGCAGAATAGTGAGTGCTGCTCTAGAGTATAATACAGGATGTAACTCAGGATCAGTACAGGATAAGTAATGTAATGTATGTACACAGTGACTCCACCAGCAGAATAGTGAGTGCAGCTCTGGAGTATAATACAGGATGTAACTCCGGACCAGTACAGGATAAGTAATGTAATGTATGTACACAGTGACTCCACCAGCAGAATAGTGAGTGCAGCTCTGGAGTATAATACTGGATGTAACTCAGGATCAGTACAGGATAAGTAATGTAATGTATGTACACAGTGACTCCACCAGCAGAATAGTGAGTGCAGCTCTGGAGTATAATACAGGATATAACTCAGGATCAGTACAGGATAAGTAATGTAATGTATGTACACAGTGACTCCACCAGCAGAATAGTGAGTGCTGCTCTAGAGTATAATACAGGATGTAACTCAGGATCAGTACAGGATAAGTAATGTAATGTATGTACACAGTGACTCCACCAGCAGAATAGTGAGTGCAGCTCTGGAGTATAATACAGGATGTAACTCAGGATCAGTACAGGAGAAGTAATGTAATGTATGTACACAGTGACTCCACCAGCAGAATAGTGAGTGCAGCTCTGGAGTATAATACAGGATGTAACTCAGGATCAGTACAGGATAAGTAATGTATGTACAGAGTGACTCCACCAGCAGAATAGTGAGTGCAGCTCTGGAGTATAATACAGGATGTAACTCAGGATCAGTACAGGATAAGTAATGTAATGTATGTACACAGTGACTCCACCAGCAGAATAGTGAGTGCAGCTCTGGCGTATAATACAGGATGTAACTCAGGATCAGTACAGGATAAGTAATGTATGTACACAGTGACTCCACCAGCAGAATAGTGAGTGCAGCTCTGGAGTATAATACAGGATATAACTCAGGATCAGTACAGGATAAGTAATGTAATGTATGTACACAGTGACTCCACCAGCAGAATAGTGAGTGCTGCTCTAGAGTATAATACAGGATGTAACTCAGGATCAGTACAGGATAAGTAATGTAATGTATGTACACAGTGACTCCACCAGCAGAATAGTGAGTGCAGCTCTGGAGTATAATACAGGATGTAACTCAGGATCAGTACAGGATAAGTAATGTATGTACACAGTGACTCCACCAGCAGAATAGTGAGTGCAGATCTGGAGTATAATACAGGATGTAACTCAGGATCAGTACAGGATAAGTAATGTAATGTATGTACACAGTGACTCCACCAGCAGAATAGTGAGTGCAGCTCTGGAGTATAATACAGGATATAACTCAGGATCAGTACAGGATAAGTAATGTATGTACACAGTGACTCCACCAGCAGAATAGTGAGTGCAGCTCTGGAGTATAATACAGGATATAACTCAGGATCAGTACAGGATAAGTAATGTAATGTATGTACACAGTGACTCCACCAGCAGAATAGTGAGTGCAGCTCTGGAGTATAATACAGGATATAACTCCGGATCAGTACAGGATAAGTAATGTATGTACACCGTGACTCCATCAGCAGAGTAGTAAGTGCAGCTCTGGAGTATAATACAGGATATAACCCAGGATCAGTACAGGATAAGTAATGTAATGTATGTACACAGTGACTCCACCAGCAGAATAGTGAGTGCAGCTCTGGAGTATAATACAGGATGTAACTCAAGATCAGTACAGGATAAGTAATGTAATGTATGTACACAGTGACTCTACCTGCAGAATAGTGAGTGTAGCTCTGGAGTATAATACAGGATGTAACTCCGGACCAGTACAGGATAAGTAATGTAATGTATGTACACAGTGACTCCACCAGCAGAATAGTGAGTGCAGCTCTGGAGTAGAATACAGGATGTTCCTCAGGATCAATACAGGATAAGTAATGTAATGTGCACAGTGACTCCACCAGCAGAATAGTGAGTGCAGCTCTGGAGTATAATACAGGATATAACTCAGGATCAGTACAGGATAAGTAATATAATGTATGTACACAGTGACTCCACTAGCAGAATAGTGAGTGCAGCTCTGGAGTATAATACAGGATGTAACTCAGGATCAGTACAGGATAAGTAATGTATGTACACAGTGATTCCACCAGCAGAATAGTGAGTGCAGCTCTGGAGTATAATACAGCATGTAACTCAGGATCAGTACAGGATAAGTAATGTAATGTATGTACACACTGATTCCACCAGCAGAATAGTGAGTGCAGCTCTGGAGTATAATACAGGATATAACTCAGGATCCGTACAGGATTAGTAATGTAATGTATGTACACAGTGACTCCACCAGCAGAATAGTGAGTGCAGCTCTGGAGTATAATACAGGATGTAACTCAGGATCAGTACAGGATAAGTAATGTAATGTATGCACACAGTGACTCCACCAGCAGAATAGTGAGTGCAGCTCTGGAGTATAATACAGGATGTAACTCCGGATCAGTACAGGATAAGTGATGTATTTCCAGGGTGATACTGCTGTTGATGGAGCTTTATTGTACATGTGACCTGTAATATGCGGATCAGGGTTGGATGTACTTTCTGTTTATGACACAGTCGTCTTTATTACCAGGAGCGCTATAGACAGGACTGTAATCTCGCCGTGCAGCTTCTCAAATGCAACAAGTCCCACTTCAGGAACCACAAGTTTGCCGATGTGAGTATTCGCTTCGGTTTCCCTTCTTCTGGTGAGTGTGAGGCGGGGTGCGGGAGTCTCCAGTAAGGGGTCGGCCAGCAGTTTTTGTCGTTACATTAGCATTGATTATGGCTGTTTGTGGCTCAGGGTCTCACATGAGAAGTGTCCAGCGCCGTGGACCGTCCTCCACAGCCGGCAGTAAGACTTGTACATCAGTGCCACGTTATTGACCCTCGTTTTTATCTTTCCTCTTTCTCAGTTGCCGTACAAGCTGCAGGACATGGTCAGTAAACATCTCCAGAACTCCACCTCGTCTCCCGGCTCCGGTCAGGACACTCCTCCTCCTGGTCTGTCCCATTCGGATGTGGTGCCCACCTCCGTCATTGCACGGGTTCTGGAAAAGCCGGAATCTCTTATTCTTAACTCGGCCACGTCCAGCAGCGGCAGCGGCCCAGCTGCGGAGGACGTCTTTGTGCACGTAGACATGAGCGGCTCCGGTCAGCAGCAGAACGGCGTCCTCCAGAAGCAGGGGAGCGTGGACAGTGCCACCGAAGAGCCCCCAACCTTCGAGAAACTCAGTCCCTACCCAACTCCTCCACCTCCCCACCCTCTGTATCCAGGACGCAAGGTCATCGAGTTCTCCGATGAGAAGGTGCAGATCCCCAAAAACAGTCCACTGCCCAACTGTACGTATGCCACCAGACAAGCCATCTCACTCAGCCTCGTGCAGGGCGAGGAGAGCCCCGACCGACACCGCACTGTCCCAAACAGCCCGTCATCGTCCGGCAGCTACCCACAGCGGGCACGGAGTGCAGACAATCCTGCCCGCTCCCCATTAAGTAGCGCAGCCCCCAGCTCTGCCAGCTCAGAGGAGGACATGTTGGCGAATTGGCAGAGGATGTTTGTGGATAAAGCGGCTCTGAGTTCGGGGGGGTCCTTGGCGCACCGCACCTCCTTTAGTCGGGACACCGCGCTGGAGTTGCAGCAGAGGTTCAGCCGCTCCATGCAAGAACTGAGCCTCGCGGCACAAGCTTTTTCTGAGCGGGAAACGTCTGGGAACAGCTGGATTAGTAGCTGGGAGTCCAGTCCTGAAAAGGAATTCACCGGGACAAACAGGGGACCACTTCCCAATGAGTACGGCCAAGAATTCTCCAAGGAAGAGGCTCAGGACCTTCTGTCTGGAGCTGCGGAGGAAGAGGAGGATCTGGTGGAGCCTGAAGACATTGAAGAGGAGCAGATTCTGGAGACTGAGGAAGACCGGGAGATGCTGAGAGAGAAACCTCCAAGTGGCCGACCGCACCGAAGCCCGAAACGAATGGGTGTGCACCACCTGCACCGGAAGGACAGCCTGACCCGGGCGCAGGAGCAGGGGAACTTACTGAACTAGCCCAGGAACCCGATATAAAGGACGTCTATGGGCTGTGGCCATCACCGTACAGTATATGCAGCCATGACTATAGTGCACTACAGGAGGAGGGCTACCCACCGGACAGCTCTGGTTCCCACACAGCAGAGGAGGACCCGGTGTGATGGTGGGAGTCAGGGGGAGGGATGTGATGGTGGGAGTCGGGGAGCGATGTGATGGTGGGAGTCAGGGGGAGCGATGTGATGGTGGGAGTCGGGGAGCGATGCGATGGTGGGAGTCAGGGGGAGCGATGCGATGGTGGGAGTCAGGGGGAGCGATGCGATGGTGGGAGTCAGGCGGAGCGATGCGATGGTGGGAGTCAGGCGGAGCGATGCGATGGTGGGAGTCGGGGAGCGATGCGATGGTGGGAGTCAGGGGGAGCGATGCGATGGTGGGAGTCAGGGGGAGCGATGCGATGGTGGGAGTCAGGGGGAGCGATGCGATGGTGGGAGTCAGGGGGAGCGATGCGATGGTGGGAGTCAGGGGGAGCGATGCGATGGTGGGAGTCAGGGGGAGCGATGCGATGGTGGGAGTCAGGGGGAGCGATGCGATGGTGGGAGTCAGGGGGAGCGATGCGATGGTGGGAGTCAGGGGGAGCGATGCGATGGTGGGAGTCAGGGGGAGCGATGCGATGGTGGGAGTCAGGGGGAGCGATGCGATGGTGGGAGTCAGGGGGAGCGATGCGATGGTGGGAGTTAGGGGGAGCGATGTGATGGCGGAGCGGTTAGGTTACACTTGGTATATTGGATTGGTGACATCTTACGGCGTGGTGGTGGAGGTGGCGTTGTGCCACTGGTCCCTCCTCTGTTCTGTGCTTTCCTCGGAGTCGACATTTGCTCCTGATCTCCCCTGGATGTCATGGATGGAGCCGCTGGCGCTGGGTAGCCCGCCTCTGCCGGATTTTCAAAGCTCTGGATTTGGCCTGATTCCCCCTCCGTTGTGGGCAGATTACGGGTGGCGCCGGGCACCAGAGCTTTGGACATCTGATCGTTCTGTGGTATTGGTCGGCAGTGACGCAACGTTGAGTATTTTCTTGCGGTGAGGTGGCGGCGTGCGGCGAGCTGACCCTTCTCCTCAGCCGCTTGTGTTTTTTGTGATCTGTTATTTTTCGGTTTGGTGGTACTGTCCTGCCGCTGACGTTTTCCGTGGCTCGCTCGTCCTGCCGCTGACGTTTTCCGTGGCTCGCTCAGGGCGCGGTGTTTTACGTTCCGTCTCGTCAGACTTGTTGTCCAGATATCGGCGCTCTCCATCGGTCATGTCTGTATATAGACACATATATATATTTTTGTATCTGGCGGCACAGTATTCTCCGTTCCTGCGTGTCTGGCGCCTCCCGTCCTCCTGATCTCGGACTGTTATACCCGCGTAGATTTATTTTCAGACATTTTTTCAAAGCTGATGTCTATTTTCCAATGAGAAATAAACTATTTTAACTGAAATGTGACATGTGATAATTGATGGGGGGGGGGGGGGGGGACACCCTGCTGATATATATGTATATGTGCCCCTTCTTAGTGTCTCGCACTGATGGACTGAGGATCGGCAGACATACAGGGATGGAAGAGTCGGGGTGTAAAGAATACGGCATTAGGAGCACGTCCCTCAGCGCTGTGCAGTCCCATCAGTCTGTGTACTGGGAGCCAGAGATGTCACTTGTAGCATCAGATGTGTGACGTCATTGCAGGGGTGTGGCTATGTCACATGTAGCATCAGATGTGTGATGTCATTGCAGGGGTGTGGCTGTCACATGTAGCATCAGATGTGTGATGTCATTGCAGGGGTGTGGCTATGTCACATGTACCATCAGATGTGTGACGTCATTGCAGGGGTGTGGCTATATGTCACATGTAGTTTCAGATGTGTGAAGTCATTGCAGGGGTGTGGCTATGTCACATGTACCATCAGATGTGTGACGTCATTGCAGGGGTGTGGCTATATGTCACATGTAGTTTCAGATGTGTGACGTCATTGCAGGGGTGTGGCTATATGTCACATGTAGTATCAGATGTGTGAAGTCATTGCAGGGGTGTGGCTATATGTCACATGTAATATCAGATGCGTGATGTCATTGCAGGGGTGTGGCTATATGTCACATATAGTATCAGATGTGTGATGTCATTGCAGGGGTGTGGCTATATGTCACATGTAATATCAGATGCGTGATGTCATTGCCAGGGGTGTGGCTATATGTCACATGTAATATCAGATGGGTGATGTCTTTGCAGGGGTGTGGCTATGTCACATGTAGTATCAGATGTGTGATGTCATTGCAGGGGTGTGGCTATATGTCACATGCAGCATCAGATGTGTGACGGCATTGCAGGGGTGTGGCTATATGTCACATGTAGCATCAGATGTGTGACGTCATTGCAGGGGTGTGGCTATATGTCACATGTAGCATCAGATGTGTGACGTCATTGCAGAGGTGTGGCTATATGTCTCATGTAGCATCAGATGTGTGACGTCATTGCAGGGGTGTGGCTATATGTCACATGTAGCATCAGATGTGTGATGTCATTGCAGGGGTGTGGCTATATGTCACATGTAGCATCAGATGTGTGACGTCATTGCAGGGGTGTGGCTGTATGTCTCATGTAGCATCAGATGTGTGACGTCATTGCAGGGGTGTGGCTGTATGTCTCATGTAGCATCAGATGTGTGACGTCATTGCAGGGGTGTGGCTGTATGTCACATGTAGCATCAGATGTGTGACGTCATTGCAGCGGTGTGGCTATATGTCACATGTAGCATCAGATGCGTGATGTCATTGCAGGGGTGTGGCTATATGTCACATGTAACATCAGATGCGTGATGTCATTGCAGGGGTGTGGCTATATGTCACATGTAGCATCAGATGCGTGACGTCATTGCAGGGGTGTGGCTATATGTTACATGTAATATCAGATGTGTGACGGCATTGCAGGGATGTGGCTATATGTCACATGTAGCATCAGATGTGTGACGGCATAGAAGGGGTGTGGCTATGTCACATGTAGCATCAGATGTGTGATGTCATTGCAGGGGTGTGGCTATATGTCACATGTAGCATCAGATGTGTGACGTCATTGCAGGGGTGTGGCTATATGTCTCATGTAGCATCAGATGTGTGACGTCATTGCAGGGGTGTGGCTATATGTCACATGTAGCATCAGATGTGTGACGTCATTGCAGGGGTGTGGCTATGTCACATGTAGCATCAGATGTGTAACGTCATTGCAGGGGTGTGGCTATATGTCACATGTAGCATCAGATGTGTGATGTCATTGCAGGGGTGTGGCTATATGTCACATGTAGCATCAGATGTGACGTCATTGCAGGGGTGTGGCTATGTCTCATGTAGCATCAGATGTGTGACGTCATTGCAGGGGTGTGGCTATATGTCACATGTAGCATCAGATGTGTGACGGCATTGCAGGGGTGTGGCTATATGTCACATGTAGCATCAGATGTGTGACGTCATTGCAGGAGTGTGGCTATATGTCACATGTAGCATCAGATGTGTGATGTCATTGCAGGGGTGTGGCTATATGTCACATGTAGCATCAGATGTGACGTCATTGCAGGGGTGTGGCTATATGTCACATGTAGCATCAGATGTGTGATGTCATTGCAGGGGTGTGGCTATATGTCACATGTAGCATCAGATGTGACGTCATTGCAGGGGTGTGGCTATATGTCACATGTAACATCAGATGCGTGATGTCATTGCAGGGGTGTGGCTATATGTCACATGTAGCATCAGATGCGTGACGTCATTGCAGGGGTGTGGCTATATGTTACATGTAATATCAGATGCGTGACGTCATTGCAAGGGTGTGGCTATATGTTACATGTAATATCAGATGTGTGACGGCATTGCAGGGATGTGGCTATATGTCACATGTAGCATCAGATGTGTGACGGCATAGAAGGGGTGTGGCTATGTCACATGTAGCATCAGATGTGTGATGTCATTGCAGGGGTGTGGCTATATGTCACATGTAGCATCAGATGTGTGACGTCATTGCAGGGGTGTGGCTATATGTCTCATGTAGCATCAGATGTGTGACGTCATTGCAGGGGTGTGGCTATATGTCACATGTAGCATCAGATGTGTGACGTCATTGCAGGGGTGTGGCTATGTCACATGTAGCATCAGATGTGTAACGTCATTGCAGGGGTGTGGCTATATGTCACATGTAGCATCAGGTGTGATGTCATTGCAGGGGTGTGGCTATATGTCACATGTAGCATCAGATGTGTGATGTCATTGCAGGGGTGTGGTTATATGTCACATGTAGCATCAGATGTGTGATGTCATTGCAGGGGTGTGGCTATATGTCACATGTAGCATCAGATGTGACGTCATTGCAGGGGTGTGGCTATGTCTCATGTAGCATCAGATGTGTGACGTCATTGCAGGGGTGTGGCTATATGTCACATGTAGCATCAGATGTGTGACGGCATTGCAGGGGTGTGGCTATATGTCACATGTAGCATCAGATGTGTGACGTCATTGCAGGGGTGTGGCTATATGTCACATGTAGCATCAGATGTGTGATGTCATTGCAGGGGTGTGGCTATATGTCACATGTAGCATCAGATGTGACGTCATTGCAGGGGTGTGGCTATATGTCACATGTAGCATCAGATGTGTGATGTCATTGCAGGGGTGTGGCTATATGTCACATGTAGCATCAGATGAAACGTCATTGCAGGGGTGTGGCTATATGTCACATGTAGCATCAGATGTGTGATGTCATTGCAGGGGTGTGGCTATATGTCACATGTAGCATCAGATGTGGTGTGACGTCATTGCAGGGGTGTGGCTATGTCACATGTAGCATCAGATGTGTAACGTCATTGCAGGGGTGTGGCTATATGTCACATGTAGCATCAGATGTGTGATGTCATTGCAGGGGTGTGGCTATATGTCACATGTAGCATCAGATGTGTGATGTCATTGCAGGGGTGTGGTTATATGTCACATGTAGCATCAGATGTGTGATGTCATTGCAGGGGTGTGGCTATATGTCACATGTAGCATCAGATGTGACGTCATTGCAGGGGTGTGGCTATGTCTCATGTAGCATCAGATGTGTGACGTCATTGCAGGGGTGTGGCTATATGTCACATGTAGCATCAGATGTGTGACGTCATTGCAGGGGTGTGGCTATATGTTACATGTAATATCCGATGGGTGACGTCATTGCAGGGGTGTGGCTATATGTTACATGTAATATCAGATGTGTGACGTCATTGCAGGGGTGTGGCTATATGTCACATGTAGCATCAGATGTGTGATGTCATTGCAGGGGTGTGGCTATATGTCACATGTAGCATCAGATGCGTGACGTCATTGCAGGGGTGTGGCTATATGTTACATGTAATATCAGATGCGTGACGTCATTGCAGGGGTGTGGTTATATGTTACATGTAGCATCAGATGTGTGACGTCATTGCAGGGGTGTGGCTATATGTCACATGTAGCATCAGATGTGTGATGTCATTGCAGGGGTGTGGCTATATGTCACATGTAGCATCAGATGTGTGATGTCATTGCAGGGGTGTGGCTATATGTCACTTGTAGCATCAGATGTGTGATGTCATTGCAGGGGTGTGGCTATATGTCACTTGTAGCATCAGATGCGTGATGTCATTGCAGGGGTGTGGCTATATGTCACATGTAGCATCAGATGTGTGATGTCATTGCAGGGGTGTGGCTATATGTCACTTGTAGCATCAGATGTGTGATGTCATTGCAGGGGTGTGGCTATATGTCACTTGTAGCATCAGATGCGTGATGTCATTGCAGGGGTGTGGCTATATGTCACATGTAGCATCAGATGTGTGATGTCATTGCAGGGGTGTGGCTATATGTCACATGTAGCATCAGATGTGTGATGTCATTGCAGGGGTGTGGCTATATGTTACATGTAATATCAGATGTGTGATGTCATTGCAGGGGTGTGGCTATATGTTACATGTAACATCAGATGTGTGACGTCATTGTAGGGGTGTGGCTATATGTCACATGTAGCATCAGATGTGTGACGTCATTGCAGGGGTGTGGCTATATGTCACATGTAGCATCAGATGTGTGATGTCATTGCAGGGGTGTGGCTATATGTCACATGTAGCATCAGATGTGTGATGTCATTGCAAGGGTGTGGCTATATGTCACATGTAGCATCAGATGTGTGATGTCATTGCAGGGGTGTGGCTATATGTCACTTGTAGCATCAGATGCGTGATGTCATTGCAGGGGTGTGGCTATATGTCACATGTAGCATCAGATGTGTGATGTCATTGCAGGGGTGTGGCTATATGTCACTTGTAGCATCAGATGTGTGATGTCATTGCAGGGGTGTGGCTATATTTCACTTGTAGCATCAGATGCGTGATGTCATTGCAGGGGTGTGGCTATATGTCACATGTAGCATCAGATGTGTGATGTCATTGCAGGGGTGTGGCTATATGTCACTTGTAGCATCAGATGTGACGTCATTGCAGGGGTGTGGCTATATGTCACTTGTAGCATCAGATGCGTGATGTCATTGCAGGGGTGTGGCTATATGTCACATGTAGCATCAGATGTGACGTCATTGCAGGGGTGTGGCTATATGTCACATGTAGCATCAGATGTGTGATGTCATTGGGCATTACAGAGGGATGAAGTAATCCACCTTCTTATCAGCTTTAATAATTTCTTGATGTGTCTCAACTGAAGAACAAATCAAGTTAAACCACAGTCGGAATGTTCAGCACAGAGTATTTAAGGATATGGTTGAGCTGATTTTTTGAAAATGAGTAGACTGAGATTTACAGAGTGTATAGAGCAGAGACCCTAGCAGCACAGAGCATTTCAGCAGAGGAGAGTGCTGATCATGTGGGAGTACACCGACTGAGCGTAACATACATGAAGGAGAAGGGTCCTCCCAGCAGCACAGAGTATTTATGTAATGACCTGTCACAGGGTCTTGTGATGGAAAATATAATAATGAGAAACCCCAGAGGTAAAGTGCCCCCCGCCCACTGCGCCCCCCCCCCCACTCATGCACTACAACCCCCCCCCCCCCCCCAGGCAGCGGAGACACGGATTCTGTAGGAATATTTTTATTTCCTTGTGCTTGTAGAGTGGACAGAGCTCTGACCCGTGCAGCGCCCCCTGGTGGCAGAGGTGCAGGTTGCGTGCCAGTGCAGCATAGACGTGTAGAATAGATTTCTAGAAATATTCTGTGGCAATAATTTACCCCCCGGACCCCGCCGGCCGCTCCTGAATTGTGCAAAACTGGGAATGGTCCATCAGTGAACACGCCCGTCTTCTCCATCTGTGAAGGCTGCGCAGGTGGAGCAGCAGCCGTCGCTCACTTCTGTTTACCTTCAGTAGACGCCATGTTGTGTGACAGCAGTGGAACCTCACATCTCCGTCTCTGCAAGGAGCCCGTCAGCAAGGAGCCCGTCAGCAAGGCCGGAGGTCAGGAGAACCCGATGAGTTCCAGGACCTGAGAAACATGGGCAACAATGCAAGTGATCTGACTGTACGAGACACCCTGTAAACATGCCCACCCCTCCCCCATACTGTACATGCCCACCCCTCCCCCATACTGTACATGCCCCCCCTCCCCCATAATGTACATGCCCCCCCTCCCCCATACTGTACATGCCCCCCCTCCCCCATACTGTACATGCCCACCGCTCCCCCATAGTGTACATGCCCCATACCCACCCCTCCCCCATATTGTACATTCCCACCCCTCCCCCATACTGTACATGCCCCATACCCACCCCTCCCCCATACTGTACATGCCCACCCCTCCCCCATACTGTACATGCCCACCCCTCCCCCATACTGTACATGCCCCATACCCACCCCTCCCCCATATTGTACATTCCCACCCCTCCCCCATACTGTACATGCCCCATACCCACCCCTCCCCCATATTGTACATTCCCACCCCTCCCCCATACTGTACATGCCCACCCCTCCCCCATATTGTACATTCCCACCCCTCCCCCATACTCTACATGCCCCATACCCACCCCTCCCCCATACTGTACATGCCCCATACCCACCCCTCCCCCATATTGTACATTCCCACCCCTCCCCCATACTGTACATGCCCCATACCCACCCCTCCCCCATACTGTACATGCCCCATACCCACCCCTCCCCCATATTGTACATTCCCACCCCTCCCCCATATTGTACATCCACTCTTCATATTTCTAACGTCGCTTCCGAAACCATCATCATCCCCAATTCACCCGCCGCCTGCAACAACTGCTTCATTTACCTGGTGTTGCTCTGAATAAAGGGGGTGACCCCGTGTGCCCCGTGTACCCTGTGTGCCCCGTTGTGTCACTTTATCCTGGTGAGAACATGGAGTGGTGCAAAAACTCAACCACAAAATCCAGGAGATCAGGGGATTCCAGAGCCCGCGGAAAATTACAGGCAAAATATTAAAACCACAACAACTACACACAACCCTCTACACCTACACACAACCCTCTACACCTACACACACCCCTCTACACCTACACACAACCCTCTACACCTACACACCCCTCTACACCCACCTACACACCCCTCTACACCCACCTACACACCCCTCCACACCCACCTACACACCCCTCCACACACACACACACACCCCTCCACACCCACCTACACACCCCTCCACACACACACCTCTACACCTACACACCCCTCTACACCTACACACCCCTCTACACCTACACACCCCTCTACACCTACACACACCCCTCTACACCTACACCCACCCACCTACACACACACCTCTACACCTACACACACACACCTCTACACCTACACACACACACCTCTACACCTACACACACACACCTCTACACCTACACACCCCCCTCTACACCTACACACCCCCCTCTACACCTACACACCCCCCTCTACACCTACACACCCATCTACACCTACACACACACCTCTACACCTACACACCCCTCTACACCCACCTACACACCCCTCCACACACACACCCCTCCACACCCACCTACACACCCCTCCACACACACACCTCTACACCTACACACCCCTCTACACCTACACACCCCTCTACACCTACACACCCCTCTACACCTACACACACCCCTCTACACCTACACCCACCCACCTACACACACACCTCTACACCTACACACACACACCTCTACACCTACACACACACCTCTACACCTACACACCCCCCTCTACACCTACACACCCCCCTCTACACCTACACACCCCCCTCTACACCTACACACCCATCTACACCCATCTACACCTACACACACACCTCTACACCTACACACACACCCACCTCTACACCTACACACACCCACCTCTACACCTACACACACCCCTCTACACCTACACTCACCCCTCTACACCTACACTCACCCCTCTACACCTACACACCCCCTCTACACCTACACACCCCCCTCTACACCTACACACCCCCCTCTACACCTACACACCCCCCTCTACACCTACACACCCCCCTCTACACCTACACACCCCCCTCTACACCTACACACCCCTCTACACCTACACACACCCCTCTACACCTACACACACCCCTCTACACCTACACACACCCCTCTACACCTACACACCCCTCTACACCTACACACCCTCTACACCTACACACACACCTACACATACCCCTCTACACCTACACACACACCCTACACCTACACACCCCTCTACACCTACACACCCCTCTACACCTACACACACCCCTCTACACCTACCCCTCTACACCCACCTACACACCCCTCTACACCCACCTACACGCCCCTCTACACCTACACACCCCTCTACACCTACACACCCCCCTCTACACCTACACACACCCCTCTACACCTACACACACCCCTACACACCCCTCTAGACCTACACACACCCTTCTACACACAACTACACACCCTCTACACACAACTACACACCCCTCTACACCTACAGACACCCCTCTACACACACCTACACACCCCTCTACACCCACCTCTACACACACCCCTACACACCCCTCTAGACCTACACACACCCCTCTACACCTACACACCTCTCTACACCTACACACACCCCTCTACACCTACACACCCCCCTCTACACCTACACACACCCCTCTACACCTACACACACCCCTCTACACCTACACACACCCCTCTACACCTACACACACCTACACACCCCCCTCTACTCCTACACACACCCTTCTAGACCTACACACACCCCTCTACACCCACCCTCTACACCTACACACACCCCTCTACACCTACACACACCCCTCTACACACACTCGACACCTACAGACACCCCTCTACACACACCTACACATACTTCTACACCCACCTCTACACCCCTCTACACACACCCCTACACCCCCTCTACACCCCTCTACACACACCCCTACACACCCCTCTAGACCTACACACACCCCTCTAGACCTACACACACCCCTCTACACCTACACACACCCCTCTACACCTACACACACCCCTCTACACCTACACACACCCACCTCTACACCTACACACCCACCTCTACACCTACACACCCACCTCTACACCTACACACCCACCTCTACACCTACACACCCACCTCTACACCTACACACCCACCTCTACACCTACACACCCCCTCTACACCTACACACCCCTCTACACCTACACACCCCTCTACACCTACACACACACACACCTCTACACCTACACACACACACACACCTCTACACCTATACACACCCCTCTACACCTACACACACCCCTCTACACCTACACACCCCTCTACACCTACACACACCCCTCTACACCTACACACCCTCTACACTACACACCCCTCTACACCTACACACCCCTCTACACCTACACACCCCTCTACACCCACCTACACACACACACACACACACACACACACACACACACCTCTACACCTACACACCCCTCTACACCTACACACACCCCTCTACACCTACACACACCCCTCTACACCTACACACACCCCTACACCTACACACACCCTCTACACCTACACACCCCCCTCTACACCTACACACCCCCCTCTACACCTACACACCCCTCTACACACCCCTCTACACCTACACACCCCTCTACACCTACACACACCCACCTCTACACCTACACACCCACCTCTACACCTACACACCCACCTCTACACCTACACACCCACCTCTACACCTACACACCCACCTCTACACCTACACACACCCCTCTACACCTACACACCCCTCTACACCTACACACACCCCTCTACACCTACACACACACACACCTCTACACCTACACACCCCTCTACACCTACACACCCCTCTACACCTACACATCCCTCTACACCTACACACACCCCTCTACACCTACACACACCCCTCTACACCTACACACACCCCTCTACACCTACACACACCCCTCTACACCTACACACTCCTCTACACCTACACACACACACCTCTACACATACACACACACACCTCTACACCTACACACACACACACACACACACCTCTACACCTACACACACACACCTCTACACCTACACACCTCTACACCTACGCACCCCTCTACACCCACCTACACACCCCTCTACACCTACACACACCCCTCTACACCTACACACACCCCTCTACACCTACACACCCCTCTACACCTACACACCCCTCTACACCTACACACCCCTCTACACCTACACACCCCTCTACACCTACACACCCCTCTACACCTACACACCCCTCTACACCTACACACCCCTCTACACACACACACCCCTCTACACACACACACACACACACACACACACACCTACACATACCCCCCTCTACACCTACACACCCCTCTACATCTACACACCCCTCTACACACACACACACACACACACACACACCTACACACACACCTACACACACACCCCTCTACACCTACACACACCCCTCTACACCTACACACACCCCTCTACACACACACACACACCTACTCATACCCCCTCTACACCTACACACACACCCTCTACACCTACACACACCCCTCTACACCTACACACACACACACACACACACACCTCTACACCTACACACCTACACACCCCTCTACACCTCACACCCCTCTACACCCACCTACACACCCCTCTACACACACACACCCCTCTACACCTACACACCCCTCTACACCTACACACACCCCTCTACACCTACACACACCCCTCTACACCTACACACACCCTCTACACCTACACCCCCCCCTCTACACCTACACACCCCCCTCTACACCTACACACCCATCTACACCTACACACCCATCTACACCTACACACCCCTCTACACCTACACACCCCTCTACACCTACACACACCCACCTCTACACCTACACACACCCACCTCTACACCTACACACACCCACCTCGACACCTACACACCCCTCTACACCCACCTACACACCCCTCTACACCTACACACCCCCCTCTACACCTACACCCCCCTCTACACCTACACACCCATCTACACCTACACACCCCTCTACACCTACACACACCCACCTCTACACCTACACACACCCACCTCTACACCTACACACACCCACCTCTACACCTACACACACCCACCTCTACACCTACACACACCACCTCTACACTACACACACCCACCTCTACACCTACACACACCCCTCTACACCTACACACACCCCTCTACACCTACACACCCCCTCTACACCTACACACCCCCCTCTACACCTACACCCCCTCTACACCTACACACCCCCCTCTACACCTACACACCCATCTACACCTACACACCCCTCTACACCTACACACCCCTCTACACCTACACACACCCACCTCTACACCTACACACACCCACCTCTACACCTACACACACCCACCTCGACACCTACACACACCCACCTCGACACCTACACACACCCACCTCGACACCTACACACACCCACCTCGACACCTACACACACCCCTCTACACCTACACACACCCTCTACACCTACACACACCCCTCTACACCTACACACACCCCTCTACACCTACACACACCCCTCTACACCTACACACACCCCTCTACACCTACACACACCCCTCTACACCTACACACACCCCTCTACACCCACCTACACACCCCTCTACACACCCCTCTACACCCACCTACACACCCCTCTACACCTACACACACCCCTCTACACCCACCTACACACCCCTCTACACCCACCTACACACCCCTCTACACCCACCTACACACACCCCTCTGCACCCACCTACACACGCCCCTCTACACCCACCTACACGCCCCTCTACACCCACCTACACACCCCTCTACACCCACCTACACACCCCTCTACACCCACCTACACACCCCTCTACACCCACCTACACACACCCCTCTACACCTACACACACCCCTCTACACCTACACACACCCCTCTACACCTACACACACCCCTCTACACCTACACACCCCTCTACACACACCCCTACACACCCCTCTAGACCTACACACACCCCTCTAGACCTACACACACCCCTCTACACCTACACACACCCCTACACACCCCTCTAGACCTACACACCCTCTACACTACACACACCCCTCTACACCTACACACCCCTCTACACCTACACACCCCTCTACACCTACACACCCCTCTACACCTACACACCCTCTACACCTACACACACCCCTCTACACCTACACACACCCCTCTACACCTACACACACCCCTCTACACCTACACACACCCCTCTACACCTACACACCCCTCTACACCTACACACACCCCTCTACACCTACACACACCCCTCTACACTACACACCCCTCTACACCTACACACACCCCTCTACACCTACACACCCCCCTCTACACCTACACACCCCTCTACACCTACACACCCCTACACACACACCTCTACACCTACACACACACCTCTACACCTACACACCCCTCTACACCTACACACCCCTCTACACCCACACACCCCTCTACACCCACCTACACACCCCTCCACACCTACACACACACACACACACACACACACACACACACACACCTCTACACCTACAACACCCCTCTACACCTACACACACCCCTCTACACCTACACACACCCCTCTACACCTACACACACCCCTCTACACCTACACACACCCCTCTACACCTACACACACCCCTCTACACCTACACACACCCCTCTACACCTACACACACACACACACACACCCCTCTACACCTACACACCCCTCTACACCTACACACACACCTCTACACCTACACACCCACCTCTACACCTACACACCCACCCTCTACACCTACACACCCCTCTACACCTACACACCCACCTCTACACCTACACACACACCCCTCTACACCTACACACCCCTCTACACCTACACACCCCTCTACACCTACACACACACACACACACACACACACACACACACACACACACACACCCCTCTACACCTACACACCCCTCTACACCTACACACACACCTCTACACCTACACACACCTCTACACCTACACACCCCTCTACACCTACACACCCCTCTACCTACACATCCCTCTACACCTACACACACCCCTCTACACCTACACACACCCTCTACACCTACACACACCCACACCTACACACCCCTCTACACCTACACACACCTCTACACCTACACACACCTCTACACCTACACACACACCTCTACACCTACACACACACCTCTACACCCACACACACCCCTCTACACCCACACACACCCCTCTACACCCACACACACCCCTCTACACCCACACACACCCCTCTACACCCACACACGACCCCTCTACACCTACACACACCCTCTACACCTACACACACCCCTCTACACCTACACACACCCCTCTACACCCACACACCCCTCTACACCCACACACACCCCTCTACACCCACACACACCCCTCTACACACACACACCCCTCTACACCTACACACCCCTCTACACCTACACACCCCTCTACACCTACACACCCCTCTACACCTACACACCCCTCTACACCTACACACACCCCTCTACACCTACACACACCCCTCTACACCTACACACACCCTCTACACCTACACACACCCCTCTACACCTACACACACCCCTCACACCTACACACACCCCTCTACACCTACACACACCCCTCTACACCTACACACACCCCTCTACACCTACACACTCCTCTACACACACACACACACACACACACACACACACACACCTACACATACCCCCCTCTACACCTACACACACACCCCTCTACACCTACACACACACACACACACACCTCTACACCTACACACCCCTCTACACCTACACACCCCTCTACACCCACCTACACACCCCTCTACACACACACCCCTCTACACACACACACACACACACACACACACACACCTACACACACACACACCTACACATACCCCCCTCTACACCTACACACCCCTCTACACCTACACACCCCTCTACACCTACACACACACACCTCTACACCTACACACACCTCTACACCTACACACACACCTCTACACCTACACACCCCTCTACACCTACACACCCCTCTACACCTACACACCCCTCTACACCTACACACACCCCTCTACACCTACACACCCCTCTACACCTACACACACCACCCTCTACACCTACACACCCCTCTACACCTACACACACACCTCTACACCTACACACACACACCTCTACACCTACACACACACACCTCTACACCTACACACACCCCTCTACACCTACACACACCCCTCTACACCTACACACACACACACACACACACCTCTACACCTACACACACACACCTCTACACCTACACACACCCCTCTACACCTACACACACACCTACACACCCCTCTACACCTACACACCCCTCTACACCTACACACCCCTCTACACCTACACACACCCCTCTACACCTACACACCCCTCTACACCTACACACACCCCTCTACACCTACACACACCCCTCTACACCTACACACACCCCTCTACACCTACACACACCCCTCTACACCTACACACACCCCTCTACACCTACACACACCCCTCTACACCTACACACACCCTCTACACCTACACACACCCCTCTACACCTACACACACCCCTCTACACCTACACACACCCCTCTACACCTACACACCCCTCTACACCTACACACCCCTCTACACCTACACACACACACACCTACACATACCCCTCTACACCTACACACACACACATACCCCTCTACACACACACCTACACATACCCCTCTACACACACACACCTACACATACCCCTCTACACCTACACACCCCTCTACACCTACCTACACGCCCCTCTACACCCACCTACACGCCCCTCTACACCCACCTACCCGCCCCTCTACACCCACCTACACGCCCCTCTACACCCACCTACACGCCCCTCTACACCCACCTACACGCCCCTCTACACCTACACACCCCTCTACACACACCCCTACACACCCCTCTAGACCTACACACACCCTCTAGACCTACACACACCCCTCTAGACCTACACACACCCCTACACACCTCTAGACCTACACACACCCCTCTAGACCTACACACACCCTTCTACACACAACTACACACCCCTCTACACCTACAGACACCCCTCTACACACACCTACACACCCACCTCTACACACACCCCTACACACCCCTCTAGACCTACACACACCTCTCTACACCTACACACACCCCTCTACACCTACACACACCCCTCTACACCTACACACACCCCTCTACACCTACACACACCCCTCTACACCTACACACCCACCTCTACACCTACACACCCACCCCTCTACACCTACACACACACACCTCTACACCTACAGACACCCCTCTACACACACCTACACATACTTCTACACCCCTCTACACACACCCCTACACACCCTCTAGACCTACACACACCCCTCTAGACCTACACACACCCCTCTACACACAACTACACACCCCTCTACACCTACAGACACCCCTCTACACACACTTACACATACCTCTACACCCACCTACACACCCCTCTACACCCACCTACACACACACCCCTCTACACCTACACACACCCCTCTACACCCACCTACACACACCCCTCTACACCCACCTCTACACCCCTCTACACCTACACACACCCCCCTCTACACCTACACACCCACCTACACACCCCTCTACACCCACCTACACACCCCTCTACACCCACCTAGACACTCCTCTACACACACCCCCTTCTACACCTACACACACCCCCCTCTACACCTACACACACACCCCCCTCTACACCTACACACACCCCCCTCTACACCTACACACACACCCCTCTACACCTACACACACCCCTCTACACCTACACACCCTCTACACACCTACACACCCCCCCCTCTACACCCACCTACACACCCCTCTACACACACACACACACACACACACACACACACACGCCACTACTGATGCAGCATGTGAGGGGCCAGTTCCTGGTCCTGCAGGTCCTGTAGTCTGCTTTACCCGGGCAGAACTTCGCTCACCTTTTATATATAGATTAAAAAAAACCTTCTCCAGTGACCGGCACTAGCGGAATCCTGATATCTATGAATATTAGGCTCCGCCCCCTGCGTCATCCCCACGACTCTGTCGGCCCAGCTGCCACTTACCTAAATTGTTCTTCAGTCCTTTCTCCCTCACTGGTTTATCCTGCCCATGTCCTTCACTCTCGTCCTCATCCTCCCCTTCGGATAGCAGGTCGGCAATCTGCTGCTGCAGCTCCAGGCTGATGTTATTCTCTGACAGCACCAAAGACTTCAGGGGCGTCGGATAATTCTGCACCATGTCCAGCAGGATCTGCAGGAACAGAAGAAAAGTCCTGCAATCCCAAGTGGAAGAAAGACACAGGATCTTAGCTGAGCGGACCCAACAAAACCTCCGCTACTGGTCTGCCTGCTCCCCGGTGCCGCCCTTCCTAACCCGCCGCCCTCCCTGAACCGCCGCCGACAGAGCTGGGAAACTAGAGACTTCTCAATACGCAGAACGCCAAGGACAGAAATAGAGAGACATTGGCCAACAGCAGGCAACATGGCCGCTCTGATCCTGCACCGGGGCCGATCTAGAGGAACCTGCATAACCTCCCATACAGAAATAATGTCACCTCTACAAGAACCAATGGAGGAACCTGGAAACTTACCTGAGCCGACTGATTGCCTAATCCGGTCCCTTCCAAGTCCAAAACTTCCAGGGTTCGACTGGACGCCACACACACGGCCAACATGGAGGCAATGTGATCCCCTGTATAAATACAACCGCACACTGACACTGAGGACGTGTAACCCCTGTACAGATACAGCCACACATTGACACTGAGGACAACATGGAGGACGTGTGACCCCTGTACAGATACAGCCTCACACTGATACTGAGGACAACATGGAGGCAATGTGATCCCCTGTATAAATACAACCGCACACTGACACTGAGGACGTGTAACCCCCTGTACAGATACAGCCACACACTGATACTGAGGACAACATGGAGGCAATGTGATCCCCTGTATAAATACAACCGCACACTGACACGGAGGACGTGTAACCCCTGTACAGATACAGCCACACACTGATACTGAGGACAACATGGAGGCAATGTGATCCCCTGTATAAATACAACCGCACACTGACACTGAGGACGTGTAACCCCTGTACAGATACAGCCACACATTGACACTGAGGACAACATTGAGGACATGTGACCCCTGTACAGATACAGCCACACACTGGTACTGAGGACAACATGGAGAATGGGCGGTTGTATCTGTACAGGGGTCACACATACCCCATGTGTACTGGGATTACATGTCCTCTGTGTTGTCCTCAGTGTCAGTGTGTGGTTGTGTCTGCATAGGGTTCTCACACTGACAGAGGATGTGTGACCCCCTGTACAGATACAACCACTCACTGAGGACAACATGGAGGCAATGTGATCCTCTGTATAAATACAACCGCACACTGACACGGAGGATGTGCAACTCCTGTACAGATACAGCCGCATGCTGACACTGAGGACAACATGGAGGACGTGTGACCCCTGTACAGATACAACCGCACACTGACACTGAGGCCAACATGGAGGACGTGTGACCCCTGTACAGATACAACCGCACACTGACACTGATGACAACATGGAGGACGTGTGACCCCTGTACAGATACAACCGCACACTGATGACAACATGTAGGACGTGTGACCCCTGTACAGATACAACCGCACACTGACACTGAGGACAACATGGAGGACGTGTGACCCCTGTACAGATACAACCGCACACTGACACTGATGACAACATGTAGGACGTGTGACCCCTGTACAGATACAACCGCACACTGACACTGATGACAACATGGAGGACGTGTGACCCCTGTACAGATACAGCCACACATTGACACTGAGGACAACATTGAGGACATGTGACCCCTGTACAGATACAGCCACACACTGGTACTGAGGACAACATGGAGAATGGGCGGTTGTATCTGTACAGGGGTCACACATACCCCATGTGTACTGGGATTACATGTCCTCTGTGTTGTCCTCAGTGTCAGTGTGTGGTTGTGTCTGCATAGGGTTCTCACACTGACAGAGGATGTGTGACCCCCTGTACAGATACAACCACTCACTGAGGACAACATGGAGGCAATGTGATCCTCTGTATAAATACAACCGCACACTGACACGGAGGATGTGCAACTCCTGTACAGATACAGCCGCATGCTGACACTGAGGACAACATGGAGGACGTGTGACCCCTGTACAGATACAACCGCACACTGACACTGAGGCCAACATGGAGGACGTGTGACCCCTGTACAGATACAACCGCACACTGACACTGATGACAACATGGAGGACGTGTGACCCCTGTACAGATACAACCGCACGATGACAACATGGAGGATGGGTCACCACTGACACTGAGGACCATCTCTATTACCTAGTGGATTATAATCCAGATTTAGGGTTCGGACTTGAGAACTGTGAGCTACAGCGATGGCCAGACGTGCCCAACCAATGCACGATATTCCTGGGTTGGCAGAGAGGGTCAGCTCCCGAAGACCTAAAACCATAGACAGGAAACGGTCATCTCCACCGTGAGGTCCGGCCACAAGGCATCACACAGGATTGAGGGTCTCCTCACCTGGTTTAGCCCCATCTGGGGGCAGGAGGCCACAGATCAAGCTGATTCCCTCATCACCAAGCAGGCAGTCCCCAAGGTCCAGAGACACCAGTGCAGGGTGCCCAGCCAGAGCGGGGTTCAGGAGAGACAAGCCTGTGTCTGTGAGGGGGTTACCGTGCAGGCTGCGGGGAGGAGAGCGCCAACAATCATTATAAGGAAGGTGTCCGGCTCGCACCCGGCCCCAGCTCAATACTTACAAGAGGGACTGTAGCGAGCGGTTCCGGTGGAGACCTTGTGCCAGCTGCTGGACCCGGACCGTGCCGGACACCACTCCTAGGTTAAGATTAAGCTGCACCAGAGAAGGAGACTCTGACAGACCCTGGCACAGCCGGGCAAAGTCTCTGTCCGAGAGGTGGCACCCACGCAGCGAGAGGAGACGGACCGTGCCCTCCGCCAGCCCCTCACACACACCCTTCACCTCCGCACTGGAGAGGGTCTCCCCCGACATCTGGATAGAGCCCGGTAACATCTTGTGTGAAATAGGGGAAGCCTGCGGGGCCAATCAGTGCTGGGAACCAGGAGTGCCGCCCCCTACAGGACGAGAAGGGAATGTTAGTGACCCCCACACTACACCCCATGGTATGAACAGATCAGAAACTCCACAACTGTCACAGCACCCCCAACAGTGCAGGAAAACCCCAAACTATGAGCACAGAGATCCCCGACACACTGCACCGACATCCCCCCCCACACACTGCACCGACACATCACCCTGACACACTGCACCGACACATCTCCCCGACACATCACCCCCGACACATCACCCCAACAGTGCAGGAAAACTCCAAACTATGAGCACAGAGACCCCCGACACACTGCACCGACATCCCCCCCACACACTGCACCGACACATCACCCTGACACACTGCACCGACACATCACCCTGACACACTGCACCGACACATCTCCCCGACACACTGCACCGACACATCACCCCCGACACATCACCCCAACAGTGCAGGAAAACTCCAAACTATGAGCACAGAGACCCCCGACACACTGCACCGACATCCCCCCCACACACTGCACCGACACATCACCCTGACACACTGCACCGACACATCACCCTGACACACTGCACCGACACATCTCCCCGACACACTGCACCGACACATCACCCCCGACACATCACCCCAACAGTGCAGGAAAACTCCAAACTAAGAGCACAGAGACCCCCGACACACTGCACCGACATCCCCCCCACACACTGCACCGACACATCACCCCGACACACTGCACCGACACATCACCCCGACACACTGCACCGACACATCACCCCGACACACTGCACCGACACATCACCCTGACACACTGCACCGACACATCACCCCGACACACTGCACCGACACATCACCCCGACACACTGCACCGACACATCACCCCGACACACTGCACCGACACATCACCCCGACACACTGCACCGACACATCACCCCGACACACTGCACCGACACATCACCCTGACACACTGCACCGACACATCACCCTGACACATCACCCCAACAGTGCAGGAAAACCCCAAACTATGAGCACAGAGACCCCCGACACACTGCACCGACACACTGCACCGACACAATGCACCGACACACTACACCGACACATCACCCCGACACACTGCACCGACACATCACACTGCACCGACACACTGCACCAACACACTACACCGACACATCGCACCGACACATCACACTGCACCGTCACATCACCCCGACACACTGCACCGACACATCACACTACACCGACACATCGCACCGACACATCACCCTGACACACTGCACCGACACATCACCCCGACACACTGCACCGACACATCACCCCGACACACTGCACCGACACATCACCCCGACACACTGCACCGACACATCACCCCGACACACTGCACCGACACATCACCCCGACACACTGCACCAACACATCACCCCGACACACTGCACCGACACATCACCCTGACACACTGCACCGACACATCACCCTGACACACTGCACCGACACATCACCCTGACACACTGCACCGACACACTGCACCGACACATCACCCCGACACATCACCCTGACACACTGCACCGACACATCACCCCGACACACTGCACCGACACATCACCCCGACACACTGCACCGACACATCACCCTGACACACTGCACCGACACATCACCCTGACACACTGCACCGACACATCACCCCGACACACTGCACCGACACATCACCCCGACACACTGCACCGACACATCACCCCCGACACACTGCACCGACACATCACCCCCGACACATCACCCCAACAGTGCAGGAAAACCCCAAACTATGAGCACAGAGACCCCCGACACACTGCACCGACACACTGCACCGACACAATGCACCGACACAATGCACCGACACATCACCCCGACACACTGCACCGACACATCACACTGCACCGACACACTGCACCAACACACTACACCGACACATCGCACCGACACATCACACTGCACCGACACATCACCCCGACACACTGCACCGACACATCACACTGCACCGACACACTGCACCAACACACTACACCGACACACTGCACCGACACATCACCCCGACACACTGCACCGACACATCACCCTGACACACTGCACCGACACATCACCCTGACACACTGCACCGACACATCACCCTGACACACTGCACCGACACATCACCCCGACACATCACCCCGACACACTGCACCGACACATCACCCTGACACACTGCACCGACACATCACCCTGACACACTGCACCGACACATCACCCCGACACATCACCCTGACACACTGCACCGACACATCACCCCGACACACTGCACCGACACATCACCCCGACACACTGCACCGACACATCACCCCGACACACTGCACCGACACATCACCCTGACACACTGCACCGACACATCACCCTGACACACTGCACCGACACATCACCCCGACACACTGCACCGACACATCACCCCGACACACTGCACCGACACATCACCCCCGACACACTGCACCGACACATCACCCCCGACACATCACCCCAACAGTGCAGGAAAACCCCAAACTATGAGCACAGAGACCCCCGACACACTGCACCGACACACTGCACCGACACAATGCACCGACACAATGCACCGACACAATGCACCGACACATCACCCCGACACACTGCACCGACACATCACACTGCACCGACACACTGCACCAACACACTACACCGACACATCGCACCGACACATCACACTGCACCGACACATCACCCCGACACACTGCACCGACACATCACACTGCACCGACACACTACACCGACACATCGCACCGACACATCACCCTGACACACTGCACCGACACATCACCCTGACACACTGCACCGACACATCACCCTGACACACTGCACCGACACATCACCCCGACACACTGCACCGACACATCACCCCGACACACTGCACCGACACATCACCCTGACACACTGCACCGACACATCACCCTGACACACTGCACCGACACATCACCCTGACACACTGCACCGACACATCACCCCGACACATCACCCTGACACACTGCACCGACACATCACCCCGACACACTGCACCGACACATCACCCCGACACACTGCACCGACACATCACCCTGACACACTGCACCGACACATCACCCTGACACACTGCACCGACACATCACCCTGACACACTGCACCGACACATCACCCCGACACACTGCACCGACACATCACCCCCGACACACTGCACCGACACATCACCCCCGACACATCACCCCAACAGTGCAGGAAAACCCCAAACTATGAGCACAGAGACCCCCGACACACTGCACCGACACACTGCACCGACACAATGCACCGACACAATGCACCGACACACTACACCGACACATCACCCCGACACACTGCACCGACACATCACACTGCACCGACACACTGCACCAACACACTACACCGACACATCGCACCGACACATCACCCTGACACACTGCACCGACACATCACCCTGACACACTGCACCGACACATCACCCCGACACACTGCACCGACACATCACCCTGACACACTGCACCGACACATCACCCCGACACACTGCACCGACACATCACCCCGACACACTGCACCGACACATCACCCCGACACACTGCACCGACACATCACCCTGACACACTGCACCGACACATCACCCTGACACACTGCACCGACACATCACCCTGACACACTGCACCGACACATCACCCCGACACATCACCCTGACACACTGCACCGACACATCACCCTGACACACTGCACCGACACATCACCCTGACACACTGCACCGACACATCACCCCGACACACTGCACCGACACATCACCCCGACACACTGCACCGACACATCACCCCCGACACACTGCACCGACACATCACCCCCGACACATAACCCCAACAGTGCAGGAAAACCCCAAACTATGAGCACAGAGACCCCCGACACACTGCACCGACACACTGCACCGACACAATGCACCGACACACTACACCGACACATCACCCCGACACACTGCACCGACACATCACCCCGACACACTGCACCGACACATCACCCCGACACACTGCACCGACACATCACCCCGACACACTGCACCGACACATCACCCCGACACATCACACTGCACCGACACACTGCACCAACACACTACACCGACACATCACACTGCACCGACACACTGCACCGACACATCACACTCCACCGACACACTGCACCGACACATCACACTGCACCGACACATCACACTGCACCGACACATCACCCCGACACATCACACTGCACCAACACATCACCCCGACACATCACACTGCACCGACACATCACACTGCACCGACACATCACCCCGACACATCACACTGCACCGACACATCACCCCGACACATCACCCCGATACATCACCCCGACACATCACACTGCACCGACACATCACCCCGACACATCACCCCGATACATCGCACCGACACACTAGCTCCGGTCAGAAGGAACATTAATAGGTAAATATCCGAGACCAGGCGGAGGGGAGAGTAGGGGGTAATTACCGGGGTCTCCAGGCGGACAGGATGTATGAGAACAGTCCGACAATTACGTGTGCGGATAGACCGGTAGTTACCTCTGCCCCGCGGGTACCATCAGCCGGTTCCGGGGTCTCCTGTTCTCCCGGTGACGCCGTTCTGTTTCTATGGCAACTATCGCGTCACTGTCTGACCACGCCCTGCTGATTAACTGACGTCATCACTCACTGATTTAAAGGAACAGTGTCATCACAATTTTTTTTTTATATGTTAAAGATGTTAGTGCTTTATTAAAAACGTTTATATTTATTTGTGTGTTTGTGTTTTACTTTTTCTTATTTTTACACTTTTTCTTCCCTATGGGGGCTGCCATTTTTTTTTCCATTTCTGTATGTGTCGATTAACGACACATACAGACATGGAATACGGCAGCCACAGTCCCATAGGGACTGCGAACGGGGCCCGTTCCATCCACTAACATGTACGCCGTCTGTGTGGGAACTGCACATGCGCCGCTCCCACACAGTCCAATTTGAAATGCGCGCCGTCCGGCGCCATTTTCCTGTGGACCGGAAGTCGCGGCCGGACAGTAAGATTGCTACTTCCGGTCGCGGCTTCCGGACTTGTGCACATGGAACAGCGGCAGCAGACGGAGCGGACGGGCCGGAGGGAGCCGCAGCGGCAGGAGCAGGTAAGAGATTTCAATGTATGTTCGTGTTTGTGTACGTTTACTACTGTATGTTAACCTTCTACACTGTGTGTTAGCTCAAAAAATGGCGACACACAGTGTAGGAGGTTTGACCGTTCAAACCCCTCGTTTATCCCGGCACTAGCCAGGATAAAGGAGGGGGGGATGCTGAGAGCTCACTAGAGCGAGGGCTTTTTACCCAATTTTGCAATGCTGCAATTTTGGGAATAGCTCCATCTAGTGACCAGCAATGGGAAATGTTATAAATTAGAATCTAATTTATAATATTTCCTGACTCGTGAAAAAAATAAAAAAAATTTGAACAATGTTTAATCACCCACACACTAAATGTTTAATTAAAAAAAACAAAACATGTTTTTCTGGCAACACATTCCCTTTAAAGGCGCCGATGTAATATCCGTCCTCCGACACTAAATAGTCATAGAGTTATCAGTGTACAGAGGAGACTGCGGGGTGTACGGAGGAGGAGGAGACTGCGGGGTGTACGGAGGAGACTGCGGGGTGTACGGAGGAGGAGGAGACTGCGGGGTGTACGGAGGAGGAGGAGACTGCGGGGTGTACGGAGGAGGAGGAGACTGCGGGGTGTACGGAGGAGGAGGAGACTGCGGGGTGTACGGAGGAGACTGCGGGGTGTACGGAGGAGGAGGAGACTGCGGGGTGTACGGAGGAGGAGGAGACTGCGGGGTGTACGGAGGAGGAGGAGACTGCGGGGTGTACGGAGGAGACTGCGGGGTGTACGGAGGAGGAGGAGACTGCGGGGTGTACGGAGGAGACTGCGGGGTGTACGGAGGAGGAGACTGCGGGGTGTACGGAGGAGGAGGAGACTGCAGGGTGTACGGAAGAGGAGGAGGAGACTGCAGGGTGTACGGAGGAGGAGGAGACTGCAGGGTGTACGGAGGAGGAGGAGACTGTGGGGTGTACGGAGGAGGAGGAGACTGCGGGGTGTACGGAGGAGGAGGAGACTGCGGGGTGTACGGAGGAGGAGGAGACTGCGGGGTGTACGGAGGAGACTGCGGGGTGTACGGAGGAGGAGGAGACTGCGGGGTGTACGGAGGAGACTGCGGGGTGTACGGAGGAGGAGGAGACTGCGGGGTGTACGGAGGAGACTGCGGGGTGTACGGAGGAGGAGGAGACTGCGGGGTGTACGGAGGAGGAGGAGACTGCAGGGTGTACGGAAGAGGAGGAGGAGACTGCAGGGTGTACGGAGGAGGAGGAGACTGCAGGGTGTACGGAGGAGGAGGAGACTGTGGGGTGTACGGAGGAGGAGGAGACTGCGGGGTGTACGGAGGAGGAGGAGACTGCGGGGTGTACGGAGGAGGAGGAGACTGCGGGGTGTACGGAGGAGACTGCGGGGTGTACGGAGGAGGAGGAGACTGCGGGGTGTACGGAGGAGACTGCGGGGTGTACGGAGGAGGAGGAGACTGCGGGGTGTACGGAGGAGACTGCGGGGTGTACGGAGGAGGAGGAGACTGCGGGGTGTACGGAGGAGGAGGAGACTGCAGGGTGTACGGAAGAGGAGGAGGAGACTGCAGGGTGTACGGAGGAGGAGGAGACTGCGGGGTGTACGGAGGAGGAGGAGGAGACTGCAGAGTGTACGGAGGAGGAGGAGACTGCGGGGTGTATGGAGGAGGAGGAGACTGCGGGGTGTACGGAGGAGGAGGAGACTGCAGGGTGTACGGAGGAGGAGGAGACTGCAGGGTGTACGGAAGAGGAGGAGGAGACTGCAGGGTGTACGGAGGAGGAGGAGACTGCGGGGTGTACGGAGGAGGAGGAGACTGCGGGGTGTACGGAGGAGGAGGAGACTGCGGGGTGTACGGAGGAGACTGCGGGGTGTACGGAGGAGGAGGAGACTGCGGGGTGTACGGAGGAGGAGGAGACTGCGGGGTGTACGGAGGAGGAGGAGACTGCGGGGTGTACGGAGGAGACTGCGGGGTGTACGGAGGAGGAGGAGACTGCGGGGTGTACGGAGGAGACTGCGGGGTGTACGGAGGAGGAGGAGACTGCGGGGTGTACGGAGGAGACTGCGGGGTGTACGGAGGAGGAGGAGACTGCGGGGTGTACGGAGGAGGAGGAGACTGCGGGGTGTACGGAGGAGGAGGAGACTGCGGGGTGTACGGAGGAGACTGCGGGGTGTACGGAGGAGGAGGAGACTGCGGGGTGTACGGAGGAGACTGCGGGGTGTACGGAGGAGGAGACTGCGGGGTGTACGGAGGAGGAGGAGACTGCAGGGTGTACGGAAGAGGAGGAGGAGACTGCAGGGTGTACGGAGGAGGAGGAGACTGCAGGGTGTACGGAGGAGGAGGAGACTGTGGGGTGTACGGAGGAGGAGGAGACTGCGGGGTGTACGGAGGAGGAGGAGACTGCGGGGTGTACGGAGGAGGAGGAGACTGCGGGGTGTACGGAGGAGACTGCGGGGTGTACGGAGGAGGAGGAGACTGCGGGGTGTACGGAGGAGACTGCGGGGTGTACGGAGGAGGAGGAGACTGCGGGGTGTACGGAGGAGACTGCGGGGTGTACGGAGGAGGAGGAGACTGCGGGGTGTACGGAGGAGGAGGAGACTGCAGGGTGTACGGAAGAGGAGGAGGAGACTGCAGGGTGTACGGAGGAGGAGGAGACTGCAGGGTGTACGGAGGAGGAGGAGACTGCGGGGTGTACGGAGGAGGAGGAGACTGCGGGGTGTACGGAGGAGGAGGAGACTGCGGGGTGTACGGAGGAGGAGGAGACTGCGGGGTGTACGGAGGAGACTGCGGGGTGTACGGAGGAGGAGGAGACTGCGGGGTGTACGGAGGAGACTGCGGGGTGTACGGAGGAGGAGGAGACTGCGGGGTGTACGGAGGAGACTGCGGGGTGTACGGAGGAGGAGGAGACTGCGGGGTGTACGGAGGAGGAGGAGACTGCAGGGTGTACGGAAGAGGAGGAGGAGACTGCAGGGTGTACGGAGGAGGAGGAGACTGCGGGGTGTACGGAGGAGGAGGAGGAGACTGCAGAGTGTACGGAGGAGGAGGAGACTGCGGGGTGTATGGAGGAGGAGGAGACTGCGGGGTGTACGGAGGAGGAGGAGACTGCAGGGTGTACGGAGGAGGAGGAGACTGCAGGGTGTACGGAAGAGGAGGAGGAGACTGCAGGGTGTACGGAGGAGGAGGAGACTGCGGGGTGTACGGAGGAGGAGGAGACTGTGGGGTGTACGGAGGAGGAGGAGACTGCGGGGTGTACGGAGGAGGAGGAGACTGCGGGGTGTACGGAGGAGGAGGAGACTGCGGGGTGTACGGAGGAGACTGCGGGGTGTACGGAGGAGGAGGAGACTGCGGGGTGTACGGAGGAGACTGCGGGGTGTACGGAGGAGGAGGAGACTGCGGGGTGTACGGAGGAGACTGCGGGGTGTACGGAGGAGGAGGAGACTGCGGGGTGTACGGAGGAGGAGACTGCAGGGTGTACGGAAGAGGAGGAGGAGACTGCAGGGTGTACGGAGGAGGAGGAGACTGCGGGGTGTACGGAGGAGGAGGAGGAGACTGCAGAGTGTACGGAGGAGGAGGAGACTGCGGGGTGTACGGAGGAGGAGGAGACTGCAGGGTGTACGGAGGAGGAGGAGACTGCGGGGTGTACGGAGGAGGAGGAGACTGCAGGGTGTACGGAAGAGGAGGAGGAGACTGCAGGGTGTACGGAGGAGACTGCGGGGTGTACGGAGGAGGAGGAGACTGCGGGGTGTACGGAGGAGACTGCGGGGTGTACGGAGGAGACTGCGGGGTGTACGGAGGAGGAGGAGACTGCGGGGTGTACGGAGGAGACTGCGGGGTGTACGGAGGAGGAGACTGCGGGGTGTACGGAGGAGGAGGAGACTGCAGGGTGTACGGAGGAGACTGCGGGGTGTACGGAGGAGGAGGAGACTGCGGGGTGTACGGAGGAGGAGGAGACTGCGGGGTGTACGGAGGAGGAGGAGACTGCGGGGTGTACGGAGGAGGAGGAGACTGCGGGGTGTACGGAGGAGGAGACTGCGGGGTGTACGGAGGAGGAGGAGACTGCAGGGTGTACGGAAGAGGAGGAGGAGACTGCAGGGTGTACGGAGGAGGAGGAGACTGCGGGGTGTACGGAGGAGGAGGAGGAGACTGCAGAGTGTACGGAGGAGGAGGAGACTGCGGGGTGTACGGAGGAGGAGGAGACTGCAGGGTGTACGGAGGAGGAGGAGACTGCGGGGTGTACGGAGGAGGAGGAGACTGCAGGGTGTACGGAAGAGGAGGAGGAGACTGCAGGGTGTACGGAGGAGGAGGAGACTGCAGGGTGTACGGAGGAGGAGGAGACTGCAGGGTGTACAGAGGAGGAGGAGACTGCGGGGTGTACGGAGGAGGAGGAGACTGCGGGGTGTACGGAGGAGGAGGAGGAGACTGCAGAGTGTACGGAGGAGGAGGAGACTGCGGGGTGTACGGAGGAGGAGGAGACTGCAGGGTGTACAGAGGAGGAGGAGACTGCAGGGTGTACGGAGGAGGAGGAGACTGCAGGGTGTACGGAGGAGGAGGAGACTGCAGGGTGTACGGAGGAGGAGGAGACTGCAGGGTGTACGGAGGAGGAGGAGACTGCAGGGTGTACGGAGGAGGAGGAGGAGACTGCGGGGTGTACGGAGGAGGAGGAGACTGCGGGGTGTACGGAGGAGAAGACTGCGGGGTGTACGGAGGAGGAGACTGCGGGGTGTACGGAGGAGGAGACTGCGGGGTGTACGGAGGAGGAGGAGACTGCGGGGTGTACGGAGGAGGAGGAGACTGCAGGGTGTACGGAGGAGGAGGAGACTGCGGGGTGTACGGAGGAGGAGGAGACTGCGGGGTGTACGGAGGAGGAGGAGACTGCAGGGTGTACGGAGGAGGAGGAGACTGCGGGGTGTACGGAGGAGGAGGAGACTGCGGGGTGTACGGAGGAGGAGGAGACTGCGGGGTGTACGGAGGAGGAGGAGACTGCGGGGTGTACGGAGGAGGAGGAGACTGCGGGGTGTACGGAGGAGGAGGAGGAGACTGCGGGGTGTACGGAGGAGGAGGAGGAGACTGCGGGGTGTACGGAGGAGGAGGAGGAGACTGCGGGGTGTACGGAGGAGGAGGAGACTGCGGGGTGTACGGAGGAGGAGGAGACTGCGGGGTGTACGGAGGAGGAGGAGACTGCGGGGTGTACGGAGGAGGAGGAGACTGCGGGGTGTACGGAGGAGGAGGAGACTGCGGGGTGTACGGAGGAGGAGGAGACTGCGGGGTGTACGGAGGAGGAGGAGACTGCGGGGTGTACGGAGGAGGAGGAGACTGCGGGGTGTACGGAGGAGGAGGAGACTGCGGGGTGTACGGAGGAGGAGGAGACTGCGGGGTGTACGGAGGAGGAGGAGACTGCAGGGTGTACGGAGGAGGAGGAGACTGCAGGGTGTACGGAGGAGGAGGAGACTGCAGGGTGTACAGAGGAGACTGCGGGGTGTACAGAGGAGGAGGAGGCTGCGGGGTGTACGGAGGAGGAGGAGACTGCAGGGTGTACGGAGGAGGAGGAGACTGCAGGGTGTACAGAGGAGACTGCGGAGTGTACAGAGGAGGAGGAGACTGCGGGGTGTACGGAGGAGGAGGAGACTGCAGGGTGTACGGAGGAGGAGGAGACTGCAGGGTGTACAGAGGAGGAGGAGACTGCAGGGTGTACAGAGGAGGAGGAGACTGCGGGGTGTACGGAGGAGGAGGAGACTGCGGGGTGTACGGAGGAGGAGGAGACTGCGGGGTGTACGGAGGAGGAGGAGACTGCGGGGTGTACGGAGGAGGAGGAGACTGCGGGGTGTACGGAGGAGGAGGAGACTGCGGGGTGTACGGAGGAGGAGGAGACTGCGGGGTGTACGGAGGAGACTGCGGTGTGTACGGAGGAGGAGGAGACTGCAGGGTGTACGGAGGAGGAGACTGCAGGGTGTACGGAGGAGGAGCAGACTGCGGGGTGTACGGAGGAGGAGGAGACTGCAGGGTGTACGGAGGAGGAGACTGCAGGGTGTACGGAGGAGGAGACTGCGGGGTGTACGGAGGAGGAGGAGACTGCAGGGTGTACGGAGGAGGAGACTGCGGGGTGTACAGAGGAGACTGCGGGGTGTACAGAGGAGGAGGAGACTGCGGGGTGTACGGAGGAGAAGACTGCGGGGTGTACGGAGGAGGAGACTGCGGGGTGTATGGAGGAGGAGGAGACTGCAGGGTGTACGGAGGAGACTGCGGGGTGTACGGAGGAGGAGGAGACTGCAGGGTGTACGGAGGAGGAGGAGACTGCGGGGTGTACAGAGGAGGAGGAGACTGTGGGGTGTACGGAGGAGGAGGAGACTGCAGGGTGTACGGAGGAGGAGGAGACTGCAGGGTGTACGGAGGAGGAGACTGCGGGGTGTACAGAGGAGACTGCGGGGTGTACAGAGGAGGAGGAGACTGCGGGGTGTACGGAGGAGAAGACTGCGGGGTGTACGGAGGAGGAGACTGCGGGGTGTACGGAGGAGGAGGAGACTGCAGGGTGTACGGAGGAGGAGGAGACTGCAAGGTGTACGGAGGAGGAGGAGACTGCGGGGTGTACAGAGGAGGAGGAGACTGCGGGGTGTACGGAGGAGGAGGAGACTGCAGGGTGTACGGAGGAGAAGGAGACTGCAGGGTGTACGGAGGAGACTGCGGGGTGTACGGAGGAGGAGACTGCGGGGTGTACGGAGGAGGAGGAGACTGCAGGGTGTACGGAGGAGGAGGAAACTGCAGGGTGTACGGAGGAGAAGGAGACTGCAGGGTGTACGGAGGAGGAGGAGACTGCGGGGTGTACGGAGGAGGAGGAGACTGCAGGGTGTACAGAGGAGGAGGAGACTGCAGGGTGTACGGAGGAGGAGGAGACTGCAGGGTGTACGGAGGAGACTGCGGGGTGTACGGAGGAGGAGACTGCGGGGTGTACAGAGGAGACTGCGGGGTGTACAGAGGAGGAGGAGACTGCGGGGTGTACGGAGGAGGAGACTGCGGGGTGTACGGAGGAGGAGGAGACTGCAGGGTGTACGGAGGAGACTGCGGGGTGTACGGAGGAGGAGGAGACTGCAGGGTGTACGGAGGAGAAGGAGACTGCAGGGTGTACGGAGGAGGAGGAGACTGCGGGGTGTACAGAGGAGACTGCGGGGTGTACAGAGGAGGAGGAGACTGCGGGGTGTACGGAGAAGACTGCGGGGTGTACGGAGGAGGAGACTGCGGGGTGTACGGAGGAGGAGGAGACTGCAGGGTGTACGGAGGAGAAGGAGACTGCAGGGTGTACGGAGGAGGAGGAGACTGCGGGGTGTACAGAGGAGGAGGAGACTGCGGGGTGTACGGAGGAGGAGGAGACTGCAGGGTGTACGGAGGAGACTGCGGGGTGTACGGAGGAGGAGACTGCGGGGTGTACGGAGGAGGAGGAGACTGCAGGGTGTACGGAGGAGACTGCGGGGTGTACGGAGGAGGAGGAAACTGCAGGGTGTACGGAAGAGAAGGAGACTGCAGGGTGTACGGAGGAGGAGGAGACTGCGGGGTGTACGGAGGAGGAGGAGACTGCAGGGTGTACGGAGGAGGAGGAAACTGCGGGGTGTACGGAGGAGGAGGAGACTGCAGGGTGTACGGAGGAGGAGGAAACTGCGGGGTGTACGGAGGAGGAGGAGACTGCGGGGTGTACGGAGGAGGAGACTGCGGGGTGTACGGAGGAGGAGGAGACTGCGGGGTGTACGGAGGAGGAGGAGACTGCGGGGTGTACGGAGGAGGAGACTGCGGGGTGTACGGAGGAGGAGGAGACTGCAGGGTGTACGGAGGAGGAGGAAACTGCGGGGTGTACGGAGGAGGAGGAGACTGCAGGGTGTACGGAGGAGGAGGAGACTGCGGGGTGTACGGAGGAGGAGGAGACTGCGGGGTGTACGGAGGAGACTGCTGGGTGTACGGAGGAGGAGGAGACTGCGGGGTGTACGGAGGAGGAGGAGACTGCGGGGTGTACGGAGGAGACTGCGGGGTGTACGGAGGAGGAGGAGACTGTGGGGTGTACGGAGGAGGAGGAGACTGCAGGGTGTACGGAGGAGGAGGGGACTGCGGGGTGTACGGAGGAGACTGCGGGGTGTACGGAGGAGGAGGAGACTGCGGGGTGTACGGAGGAGGAGGAGACTGCAGGGTGTACGGAGGAGACTGCAGGGTGTACGGAGGAGGAGGAGACTGCGGGGTGTACGGAGGAGACTGCGGGGTGTACGGAGGAGGAGGAGACTGCGGGGTGTACGGAAGAGGAGGAGACTGCGGGGTGTACGGAGGAGACTGCGGGGTGTACGGAGGAGGAGGAGACTGTGGGGTGTACGGAGGAGGAGGAGACTGCAGGGTGTATGGAGGAGGAGGAGACTGCGGGGTGTACGGAGGAGGAGACTGCTGGGTGTACGGAGGAGGAGGAGACTGCGGGGTGTACGGAGGAGGAGGAGACTGCAGGGTGTACGGAGGAGGAGGAGACTGCAGGGTGTATGGAGGAGACTGCAGGGTGTACGGAGGAGGAGGAGACTGCGGGGTGTACGGAGGAGGAGACTGCAGGGTGTACGGAGGAGGAGGAGACTGCAGGGTGTACGGAGGAGGAGGAGACTGCGGGGTGTACGGAGGAGGAGGAGACTGCAGGGTGTACGGAGGAGGAGGAGACTGCGGGGTGTACGGAGGAGGAGGAGACTGCAGGGTGTACGGAGGAGACTGCAGGGTGTACGGAGGAGGAGACTGCAGGGTGTACGGAGGAGGAGACTGCGGGGTGTACGGAGGAGGAGGAGACTGTGGGGTGTACGGAGGAGGAAACTGCAGGGTGTACGGAGGAGAAGGAGACTGCAGGGTGTACGGAGGAGACTGCGGGGTGTACGGAGGAGGAGGAGACTGCAGGGTGTACGGAGGAGGAGGAGACTGCGGGGTGTACAGAGGAGGAGGAGACTGTGGGGTGTACGGAGGAGGAGGAGACTGCAGGGTGTACGGAGGAGGAGGAGACTGCAGGGTGTACGGAGGAGGAGACTGCGGGGTGTACAGAGGAGACTGCGGGGTGTACAGAGGAGGAGGAGACTGCGGGGTGTACGGAGGAGAAGACTGCGGGGTGTACGGAGGAGGAGACTGCGGGGTGTACGGAGGAGGAGGAGACTGCAGGGTGTACGGAGGAGGAGGAGACTGCAAGGTGTACGGAGGAGGAGGAGACTGCGGGGTGTACAGAGGAGGAGGAGACTGCGGGGTGTACGGAGGAGGAGGAGACTGCAGGGTGTACGGAGGAGAAGGAGACTGCAGGGTGTACGGAGGAGACTGCGGGGTGTACGGAGGAGGAGACTGCGGGGTGTACGGAGGAGGAGGAGACTGCAGGGTGTACGGAGGAGGAGGAAACTGCAGGGTGTACGGAGGAGAAGGAGACTGCAGGGTGTACGGAGGAGGAGGAGACTGCGGGGTGTACGGAGGAGGAGGAGACTGCAGGGTGTACAGAGGAGGAGGAGACTGCAGGGTGTACGGAGGAGGAGGAGACTGCAGGGTGTACGGAGGAGACTGCGGGGTGTACGGAGGAGGAGACTGCGGGGTGTACAGAGGAGACTGCGGGGTGTACAGAGGAGGAGGAGACTGCGGGGTGTACGGAGGAGGAGACTGCGGGGTGTACGGAGGAGGAGGAGACTGCAGGGTGTACGGAGGAGACTGCGGGGTGTACGGAGGAGGAGGAGACTGCAGGGTGTACGGAGGAGAAGGAGACTGCAGGGTGTACGGAGGAGGAGGAGACTGCGGGGTGTACAGAGGAGACTGCGGGGTGTACAGAGGAGGAGGAGACTGCGGGGTGTACGGAGAAGACTGCGGGGTGTACGGAGGAGGAGACTGCGGGGTGTACGGAGGAGGAGGAGACTGCAGGGTGTACGGAGGAGAAGGAGACTGCAGGGTGTACGGAGGAGGAGGAGACTGCGGGGTGTACAGAGGAGGAGGAGACTGCGGGGTGTACGGAGGAGGAGGAGACTGCAGGGTGTACGGAGGAGACTGCGGGGTGTACGGAGGAGGAGACTGCGGGGTGTACGGAGGAGGAGGAGACTGCAGGGTGTACGGAGGAGACTGCGGGGTGTACGGAGGAGGAGGAAACTGCAGGGTGTACGGAGGAGAAGGAGACTGCAGGGTGTACGGAGGAGGAGGAGACTGCGGGGTGTACGGAGGAGGAGGAGACTGCAGGGTGTACGGAGGAGGAGGAAACTGCGGGGTGTACGGAGGAGGAGGAGACTGCAGGGTGTACGGAGGAGGAGGAAACTGCGGGGTGTACGGAGGAGGAGGAGACTGCGGGGTGTACGGAGGAGGAGACTGCGGGGTGTACGGAGGAGGAGGAGACTGCGGGGTGTACGGAGGAGGAGGAGACTGCGGGGTGTACGGAGGAGGAGACTGCGGGGTGTACGGAGGAGGAGGAGACTGCAGGGTGTACGGAGGAGGAGGAAACTGCGGGGTGTACGGAGGAGGAGGAGACTGCAGGGTGTACGGAGGAGGAGGAGACTGCGGGGTGTACGGAGGAGGAGGAGACTGCGGGGTGTACGGAGGAGACTGCTGGGTGTACGGAGGAGGAGGAGACTGCGGGGTGTACGGAGGAGGAGGAGACTGCGGGGTGTACGGAGGAGACTGCGGGGTGTACGGAGGAGGAGGAGACTGTGGGGTGTACGGAGGAGGAGGAGACTGCAGGGTGTACGGAGGAGGAGGGGACTGCGGGGTGTACGGAGGAGACTGCGGGGTGTACGGAGGAGGAGGAGACTGCGGGGTGTACGGAGGAGGAGGAGACTGCAGGGTGTACGGAGGAGACTGCAGGGTGTACGGAGGAGGAGGAGACTGCGGGGTGTACGGAGGAGACTGCGGGGTGTACGGAGGAGGAGGAGACTGCGGGGTGTACGGAAGAGGAGGAGACTGCGGGGTGTACGGAGGAGACTGCGGGGTGTACGGAGGAGGAGGAGACTGTGGGGTGTACGGAGGAGGAGGAGACTGCAGGGTGTATGGAGGAGGAGGAGACTGCGGGGTGTACGGAGGAGGAGACTGCTGGGTGTACGGAGGAGGAGGAGACTGCGGGGTGTACGGAGGAGGAGGAGACTGCAGGGTGTACGGAGGAGGAGGAGACTGCAGGGTGTATGGAGGAGACTGCAGGGTGTACGGAGGAGGAGGAGACTGCGGGGTGTACGGAGGAGGAGACTGCAGGGTGTACGGAGGAGGAGGAGACTGCAGGGTGTACGGAGGAGGAGGAGACTGCGGGGTGTACGGAGGAGGAGGAGACTGCAGGGTGTACGGAGGAGGAGGAGACTGCGGGGTGTACGGAGGAGGAGGAGACTGCAGGGTGTACGGAGGAGACTGCAGGGTGTACGGAGGAGGAGACTGCAGGGTGTACGGAGGAGGAGACTGCGGGGTGTACGGAGGAGGAGGAGACTGTGGGGTGTACGGAGGAGGAAACTGCAGGGTGTACGGAGGAGAAGGAGACTGCAGGGTGTACGGAGGAGAAGACTGCGGGGTGTACGGAGGAGGAGGAGACTGCAGGGTGTACGGAGGAGACTGCAGGGTGTACGGAGGAGGAGGAAACTGCAGGGTGTACGGAGGAGGAGGAGACTGCGGGGTGTACGGAGGAGGAGGAGACTGCAGGGTGTACGGAGGAGGAGGAGACTGCGGGGTGTACGGAGGAGGAGGAGACTGCAGGGTGTACGGAGGAGGAGGAGACTGCAGGGTGTACGGAGGAGGAGGAGACTGCAGGGTGTACGGAGGAGGAGGAGACTGCAGGGTGTACGGAGGAGGAGACTGCAGGGTGTACGGAGGAGGAGACTGCAGGGTGTACGGAGGAGGAGACTGCGGGGTGTACGGAGGAGGAGGAGACTGTGGGGTGTACGGAGGAGGAAACTGCAGGGTGTACGGAGGAGAAGGAGACTGCAGGGTGTACGGAGGAGGAAGAGACTGCGTGGTGTACGGAGGAGGAGACTGCGGGGTGTACGGAGGAGGAGACTGCAGGGTGTACGGAGGAGACTGCGGGGTGTACGGAGGAGACTGCGGGGTGTACGGAGGAGGAGGAGACTGCAGGGTGTACGGAGGAGGAGGAGACTGCAGGGTGTACAGAGGAGGAGACTGCGGGGTGTACGGAGGAGACTGCGGGGTGTACGGAGGAGGAGGAGACTGCAGGGTGTACGGAGGAGAAGGAGACTGCAGGGTGTACGGAGGAGGAGACTGCGGGGTGTACGGAGGAGGAGACTGCGGGGTGTACGGAGGAGGATGAGACTGCGGGGTGTACGGAGGAGGAGACTGCGGGGTGTATGGAGGAGGAGGAGACTGCAGGGTGTACGGAGGAGGAGGAAACTGCGGGGTGTACGGAGGAGGAGGAGACTGCGGGGTGTACGGAGGAGGAGGAGACTGCAGGGTGTACGGAGGAGACTGCGGGGTGTACGGAGGAGGAGACTGCGGGGTGTATGGAGGAGGAGGAGACTGCGGGGTGTACGGAGGAGGAGGAGGAGACTGCAGGGTGTACGGAGGAGGAGACTGCGGGGTGTACGGAGGAGGAGGAGGAGACTGCGGGGTGTACGGAGGAGGAGACTGTGTGGTGTACGGAGGAGGAGGAGACTGCGGGGTGTACGGAGGAGGAGGAGACTGCAGGGTGTATGGAGGAGGAGGAGACTGCAGGGTGTACAGAGGAGACTGCGGGGTGCACGGAGGAGGAGACTGCAGGGTGTACGGAGGAGGAGACTGCGGGGTGTACGGAGGAGGAGGAGACTGCGGGGTGTACGGAGGAGGAGGAGACTGCAGGGTGTACAGAGGAGACTGCGGGGTGTACGGAGGAGAAGACTGCGGGGTGTACGGAGGAGGAGACTGCGGGGTGTACGGAGGAGGAGACTGCAGGGTGTACGGAGGAGGAGACTGCAGGGTGTACGGAGGAGGAGACTGCGGGGTGTACCGAGGAGGAGGAGACTGCAGGGTGTACGGAGGAGGAGGAGGAGACTCTAGGGTGTACGGAGGAGGAGACTGCGGGGTGTACGGAGGAGGAGGAGACTGCGGGGTGTACGGAGGAGGAGGAGGAGACTGCGGGGTGCACGGAGGAGGAGACTGCAGGGTGTATGGAGGAGGAGACTGCGGGGTGTATGGAGGAGGAGGAGACTGCGGGGTGTACGGAGGAGGAGGAGACTGCAGGGTGTACGGAGGAGACTGCAGGGTGTACAGAGGAGACTGCGGGGTGTACGGAGGAGGAGACTGCAGGGTGTACGGAGGAGGAGACTGCGGGGTGTACGGAGGAGGAGACTGCGGGGTGTACGGAGGAGGAGGAGACTGCGGGGTGTACGGAGGCGGAGGAAACTGCGGGGTGTACGGAGGAGGAGGAGGAGACTGCAGGGTGTACGGAGGAGATGACTGCGGGGTGTACGGAGGAGGAGGAGACTGCGGGGTGTACGGAGGAGGAGACTGCGGGGTGTACGGAGGAGGAGGAGACTGCGGGGTGTACGGAGGAGGAGGAGACTGTGGGGTGTACGGAGGAGGAGACTGCGGGGTGTACGGAGGAGGAGGAGACTGCAGGGTGTACAGAGGAGACTGCGGGGTGTACGGAGGAGGAGACTGCAGGGTGTACGGAGGAGGAGACTGCGGGGTGTACGGAGGAGGAGACTGCGGGGTGTACGGAGGAGGAGGAGACTGCGGGGTGTACGGAGGAGAAGGAGACTGCGGGGTGTACGGAGGAGGAGGAAACTGCGGGGTGTACGGAGGAGGAGGAGACTGCAGGGTGAACGGAGGTGGAGACTGCGGGGTGTACGGAGGAGGAGACTGCGGGGTGTACGGAGGAGGAGGAGACTGCGGGGTGTACGGAGGAGGAGACTGCGGGGTGTACGGAGGAGGAGGAGACTGCGGGGTGTACGGAGGAGGAGGAGACTGCAGGGTGTACAGAGGAGACTGCGGGGTGTACGGAGGAGGAGACTGCGGGGTGTACAGAGGAGACTGCAGGGTGTACAGAGGAGGAGGAGACTGCGGGGTGTACGGAGGAGAAGACTGCAGGGTGTACGGAGGAGGAGGAGACTGCGGGGTGTACGGAGGGGGAGGAGACTGCAGGGTGTACGGAGGAGGAGGAGACTGCAGGGTGTACGGAGGAGGAGGAGACTGCAGGGTGTACAGAGGAGACTGCAGGGTGTACAGAGGAGGAGGAGACTGCGGTGTGTACGGAGGAGAAGACTGCGGGGTGTACGGAGGAGGAGGAGACTGCGGGGTGAATGGAGGCGGAGGAGACTGCGCGGGGGACGGAGGAGGAGGAGACTGCGGGGTGTACGGAGGAGGAGGAGACTGCAGGGTGTACGGAGGAGAAGACTGCGGGGTGTACGGAGGAGGAGGAGACTGCAGGGTGTACGGAGGAGACTGCAGGGTGTACGGAGGAGGAGGAAACTGCAGGGTGTACGGAGGAGGAGGAGACTGCGGGGTGTACGGAGGAGGAGGAGACTGCAGGGTGTACGGAGGAGGAGGAGACTGCGGGGTGTACGGAGGAGGAGGAGACTGCAGGGTGTACGGAGGAGGAGGAGACTGCGGGGTGTACGGAGGAGGAGGAGACTGCAGGGTGTACGGAGGAGGAGGAGACTGCGGGGTGTACGGAGGAGGAGGAGACTGCAGGGTGTACGGAGGAGACTGCAGGGTGTATGGAGGAGGAGACTGCAGGGTGTACGGAGGAGGAGACTGCGGGGTGTACGGAGGAGGAGGAGACTGTGGGGTGTACGGAGGAGGAAACTGCAGGGTGTACGGAGGAGAAGGAGACTGCAGGGTGTACGGAGGAGGAAGAGACTGCGGGGTGTACGGAGGAGGAGACTGCGGGGTGTACGGAGGAGGAGACTGCAGGGTGTACGGAGGAGACTGCGGGGTGTACGGAGGAGACTGCGGGGTGTACGGAGGAGGAGGAGACTGCAGGGTGTACGGAGGAGGAGGAGACTGCAGGGTGTACAGAGGAGGAGACTGCGGGGTGTACGGAGGAGGAGGAGACTGCAGGGTGTACGGAGGAGACTGCGGGGTGTACGGAGGAGGAGGAGACTGCAGGGTGTACGGAGGAGAAGGAGACTGCAGGGTGTACGGAGGAGGAGGAGACTGCGGGGTGTACGGAGGAGGAGGAGACTGCAGGGTGTACGGAGGAGGAGGAGACTGCAGGGTGTACAGAGGAGGAGGAGACTGCGGGGTGTACGGAGGAGGAGGAGACTGCGGGGTGTACGGAGGAGGAGGAGACTGCGGGGTGTACGGAGGAGGAGGAGACTGCGGGGTGTACGGAGGAGGAGGAGACTGCGGGGTGTACGGAGGAGGAGACTGCGGGGTGTACGGAGGAGGAGACTGCGGGGTGTACGGAGGAGGAGACTGCGGGGTGTACGGAGAAGGAGGAGACTGCGGGGTGTACGGAGGAGGAGGAGACTGCGGGGTGTACGGAGGAGGAGACTGCGGGGTGTATGGAGGAGGAGGAGACTGCGGGGTGTATGGAGGAGGAGGAGACTGCAGGGTGTACGGAGGAGGAGGAAACTGCGGGGTGTACGGAGGAGGAGGAGACTGCAGGGTGTACGGAGGAGGAGGAGACTGCGGGGTGTACAGAGGAGACTGCGGGGTGTACGGAGGAGGAGACTGCGGGGTGTATGGAGGAGGAGGAGACTGCGGGGTGTACGGAGGAGGAGGAGGAGACTGCAGGGTGTACGGAGGAGGAGACTGCGGGGTGTACGGAGGAGGAGGAGGAGACTGCGGGGTGTACGGAGGAGGAGACTGCGGGGTGTACGGAGGAGGAGGAGACTGCGGGGTGTACGGAGGAGGAGGAGACTGCAGGGTGTACAGAGGAGACTGCGGGTTGTACGGAGGAGAAGACTGCGGGGTGTACGGAGGAGGAGACTGCGGGGTGTACGGAGGAGGAGACTGCGGGGTGTACGGAGGAGGAGACTGCAGGGTGTACGGAGGAGGAGACTGCAGGGTGTACGGAGGAGGAGACTGCGGGGTGTACCGAGGAGGAGGAGACTGCAGGGTGTACGGAGGAGGAGACTCTAGGGTGTACGGAGGAGGAGACTGCGGGGTGTACGGAGGAGGAGGAGACTGCGGGGTGTACGGAGGAGGAGACTGCGGGGTGTACGGAGGAGGAGGAGGAGACTGTGGGGTGCACGGAGGAGGAGACTGCAGGGTGTATGGAGGAGGAGACTGCGGGGTGTACGGAGGAGGAGGAGACTGCGGGGTGTACGGAGGAGGAGGAGACTGCAGGGTGTACAGAGGAGACTGCGGGGTGTACGGAGGAGAAGACTGCGGTGTGTACGGAGGAGGAGACTGCGGGGTGTACGGAGGAGGAGGAGACTGCAGGGTGTACGGAGGAGACTGCAGGGTGTACAGAGGAGACTGCGGGGTGTACGGAGGAGGAGACTGCGGGGTGTACGGAGGAGACTGCAGGGTGTACAGAGGAGACTGCGGGGTGTACGGAGGAGGAGACTGCAGGGTGTACGGAGGAGGAGACTGCGGGGTGTACGGAGGAGGAGACTGCGGGGTGTACGGAGGAGGAGGAGACTGCGGGGTGTACGGAGGAGGAGGAGACTGCGGGGTGTACGGAGGAGGAGGAGGAGACTGCAGGGTGTACGGAGGAGTCTCCTTCTCCTCCGTACACCCTGCAGTTTCCTCCTCCGTACACCCCGCAGTCTCCTCCTCCTCCGTACACCCCGCAGTCTCCTCCTCCTCCGTACACCCCGCAGTCTCCTCCTCCTCCGTACAACCCGCAGTCTCCTCCTCCGTACACCCCGCAGTCTCCTCCTCCTCCGTACACCCCGCAGTCTCCTCCTCCTCCTCCGTACACCCCGCAGTCTCCTCCTCCTCCTCCGTACACCCCGCAGTCTCCTCCTCCTCCGTACACAACGCAGTCTCCTCCTCCGTACACCCCGCAGTCTCCTCCTCCGTACACCCCGCAGTCTCCTCCTCCGTACACCCCGCAGTCTTCTCCTCCGTACACCCCGCAGTCTCCTCTGTACACCCTGCAGTCTCCTCCTCCGTACACCCCGCAGTCTCCTCCTCCTCCGTACACCCCGCAGTCTCCTCCTCCAGTGGTGGTATACAGGGGGACAGTGGAGCTGGTATACGGGGGACAGTGGTGGTATACAGGGGGACAGTGGTGCTGGTATACGGGGGACAGTGGTGCTGGTATACAGGGGGACAGTGGTGGTATACAGGGGGACAGTGGTGGTATACAGGGGGACAGTGGTGGTATACAGGGGGACAGTGGAGCTGGTATACGGGGACAGTGGTGCTGGTATACAGGGGGACAGTGGTGCTGGTATACAGGGGGACAGTGGTGCTGGTATACGGGGGACAGTGGTGGTATACAGGGGGACAGTGGTGCTGGTATACAGGGGGACAGTGGTGCTGGTATACAGGGGGACAGTGGTGCTGGTATACAGGGGGACAGTGGTGGTATACAGGGGGACAGTGGTGGTATACAGGGGGACAGTGGAGCTGGTATACGGGGGACAGTGGTGGTATACAGGGGGACAGTGGTGCTGGTATACAGGGGGATAGTGGTGCTGGTATACAGGGGGACAGTGGTGCTGGTATACGGGGGACAGTGGTGCTGGTATACGGGGGACAGTGGTGGTATACAGGGGGACAGTGGTGCTGGTATACAGGGGGACAGTGGTGGTATACAGGGGGACAGTGGTGGTATACAGGGGGACAGTGGTGGTATACAGGGGGACAGTGGAGCTGGTATACGGGGGACAGTGGTGGTATACAGGGGGACAGTGGTGCTGGTATACGGGGGACAGTGGTGCTGGTATACAGGGGGACAGTGGTGCTGGTATACAGGGGACAGTGGTGCTGGTATACAGGGGGACAGTGGTGCTGGTATACAGGGGGACAGTGGTGATATACGGGGGACAGTGGTGGTATACGGGGGACAGTGGTGGTATACGGGGGATAGTGGTGGTATACGGGGGACAGTGGTGGTATACGGGGGACAGTGGTGCTGGTATACGGGGGACAGTGGTGCTGGTATACGGGGGACAGTGGTGCTGGTATACGGGGGACAGTGGTGCTGGTATACAGGGGGACAGTGGTGCTGGTATACGGGGGACAGTGGTGCTGGTATACGGGGGACAGTGGTGCTGGTATACGGGGGACAGTGGTGATGGTATACGGGGGACAGTGGTGATGGTATACGGGGGACAGTGGTGATGGTATACGGGGGACAGTGGTGATGGTATACGGGGGACAGTGGTGATGGTATACGGGGGACAGTGGTGATGGTATACAGGGGGACAGTGGTGATGGTATACAGGGGGACAGTGGTGCTGGTATACGGGGGACAGTGGTGCTGGTATACGGGGGACAGTGGTGCTGGTATACGGGGGACAGTGGTGCTGGTATACGGGGGACAGTGGTGGTGGTATACGGGGGACAGTGGTGGTGGTATACGGGGGACAGTGGTGGTGGTATACGGGGGACAGTGGTGATGGTATACGGGGGACAGTGGTGCTGGTATACGGGGGACAGTGGTGATGGTATACGGGGGACAGTGGTGATGGTATACGGGGGACAGTGGTGATGGTATACGGGGGACAGTGGTGATGGTATACGGGGGACAGTGGTGATGGTATACGGGGGACAGTGGTGATGGTATACAGGGGGACAGTGGTGATGGTATACGGGGGACAGTGGTGCTGGTATACGGGGGACAGTGGTGCTGGTATACGGGGGACAGTGGTGGTATACGGGGGACTGTGGTGCTGGTATACGGGGGACAGTGGTGCTGGTATACGGGGGACAGTGGTGCTGGTATACAGGGGGACAGTGGTGCTGGTATACAGGGGACAGTGGTGCTGGTATACAGGGGGACAGTGGTGCTGGTATACAGGGGACAGTGGTGCTGGTATACAGGGGGACAGTGGTGGTGGTATACGGGGGACAGTGGTGATGGTATACGGGGGACAGTGGTGCTGGTATACGGGGGAAAGTGGTGATGGTATACGGGGGACAGTGGTGATGGTATACGGGGGACAGTGGTGATGGTATACGGGGGACAGTGGTGCTGGTATACGGGGGACAGTGGTGCTGGTATACGTGGGACAGTGGTGATGGTATACGGGGGACAGTGGTGATGGTATACAGGGGGACAGTGGTGATGGTATACAGGGGGACAGTGGTGATGGTATACAGGGGGACAGTGGTGATGGTATACGGGGGACAGTGGTGCTGGTATACGGGGGACAGTGGTGCTGGTATACAGGGGGACAGTGGTGCTGGTATACGGGGGACAGTGGTGCTGGTATACGGGGGACAGTGGTGCTGGTATACGGGGGACAGTGGTGCTGGTATACGGGGGACAGTGGTGCTGGTATACGGGGGACAGTGGTGCTGGTATACGGGGGACAGTGGTGCTGGTATACGGGGGACAGTGGTGCTGGTATACGGGGGACAGTGGTGCTGGTATACGGGGGACAGTGGTGGTGGTATACGGGGGACAGTGGTGATGGTATACGGGGGACAGTGGTGCTGGTATACGGGGGACAGTGGTGATGGTATACGGGGGACAGTGGTGATGGTATACGGGGGACAGTGGTGCTGGTATACGGGGGACAGTGGTGCTGGTATACGGGGGACAGTGGTGGTGGTATACGGGGGACAGTGGTGATGGTATACGGGGGACAGTGGTGATGGTATACGGGGGACAGTGGTGCTGGTATGCGGGGGACAGTGGTGATGGTATACGGGGGACAGTGGTGATGGTATACGGGGGACAGTGGTGATGGTATACGGGGGACAGTGGTGATGGTATACGGGGGACAGTGGTGATGGTATACGGGGGACAGTGGTGATGGTATACGGGGGACAGTGGTGATGGTATACAGGGGGACAGTGGTGCTGGTATACGGGGGACAGTGGTGCTGGTATACGGGGGACAGTGGTGCTGGTATACGGGGGACAGTGGTGCTGGTATACGGGGGACAGTGGTGCTGGTATACGGGGGACAGTGGTGGTATACGGGGGACAGTGGTGCTGGTATACGGAGGACAGTGGTGCTGGTATACAGGGGGACAGTGGTGCTGGTATACGGGGGACAGTGGTGCTGGTATACGGGGGACAGTGGTGCTGGTATACGGGGGACAGTGGTGCTGGTATACGGGGGACAGTGGTTCTGGTATACGGGGGACAGTGGTGATGGTATACGGGGGACAGTGGTGCTGGTATACGGGGGACAGTGGTGCTGGTATACGGGGGACAGTGGTGCTGGTATACGGGGGACAGTGGTGCTGGTATACGGGGGACAGTGGTGCTGGTATACGGGGGACAGTGGTGCTGGTATACGGGGGACAGTGGTGCTGGTATACGGGGGACAGTGGTGGTATACGGGGGACAGTGGTGGTATACGGGGGACAGTGCTGGTATACGGGGGACAGTGCTGGTATACGGGGGACAGTGGTGGTATACGGGGGACAGTGGTGCTGGTATACGGGGGACAGTGGTGCTGGTATACGGGGGACAGTGGTGCTGGTATACAGGGGGACAGTGGTGCTGGTATACGGGGGACAGTGGTGCTGGTATACGGGGGACAGTGGTGCTGGTATACGGGGGACAGTGGTGCTGGTATACGGGGGACAGTGGTGCTGGTATACGGGGGACAGTGGTGCTGGTATACGGGGGACAGTGGTGCTGGTATACGGGGGACAGTGGTGCTGGTATACGGGGGACAGTGGTGCTGGTATACGGGGGACAGTGGTGCTGGTATACAGGGGGACAGTGGTGCTGGTATACGGGGGACAGTGGTGCTGGTATACGGGGGACAGTGGTGCTGGTTTACGGGGGACAGTGGTGCTGGTATACGGGGGACAGTGGTGATGGTATACGGGGGACAGTGGTGATGGTATACGGGGGACAGTGGTGATGGTATACGGGGGACAGTGGTGATGGTATACGGGGGACAGTGGTGATGGTATACAGGGGGACAGTGGTGCTGGTATACGGGGGACAGTGGTGCTGGTATACGGGGGACAGTGGTGCTGGTATACGGGGGACAGTGGTGCTGGTATACGGGGGACAGTGGTGCTGGTATACGGGGGACAGTGGTGGTGGTATACGGGGGACAGTGGTGCTGGTATACGGGGGACAGTGGTGCTGGTATACGGGGGACAGTGGTGCTGGTATACGGGGGACAGTGGTGCTGGTATACGGGGGACAGTGGTGCTGGTATACGGGGGACAGTGGTGATGGTATACGGGGGACAGTGGTGATGGTATACGGGGGACAGTGGTGATGGTATACGGGGGACAGTGGTGATGGTATACGGGGGACAGTGGTGATGGTATACGGGGGACAGTGGTGATGGTATACGGGGGACAGTGGTGATGGTATACGGGGGACAGTGGTGATGGTATACGGGGGACAGTGGTGATGGTATACAGGGGGACAGTGGTGCTGGTATACGGGGGACAGTGGTGCTGGTATACGGGGGACAGTGGTGCTGGTATACGGGGGACAGTGGTGCTGGTATACGGGGGACAGTGGTGCTGGTATACGGGGGACAGTGGTGGTGGTATACGGGGGACAGTGGTGATGGTATACGGGGGACAGTGGTGATGGTATACGGGGGACAGTGCTGCTGGTATACGGGGGACAGTGCTGCTGGTATACGGGGGACAGTGCTGCTGGTATACGGGGGACAGTGGTGATGGTATACGGGGGACAGTGGTGATGGTATACGGGGGACAGTGGTGATGGTATACGGGGGACAGTGGTGATGGTATACGGGGGACAGTGGTGATGGTATACGGGGGACAGTGGTGATGGTATACGGGGGACAGTGGTGATGGTATACAGGGGGACAGTGGTGATGGTATACGGGGGACAGTGGTGCTGGTATACGGGGGACAGTGGTGCTGGTATACGGGGGACAGTGGTGCTGGTATACGGGGGACAGTGGTGCTGGTATACGGGGGACAGTGGTGCTGGTATACGGGGGACAGTGGTGCTGGTATACGGGGGACAGTGGTGGTATACGGGGGACAGTGGTGGTATACGGGGGACAGTGGTGCTGGTATACGGGGGACAGTGGTGCTGGTATACAGGGGGACAGTGGTGCTGGTATACGGGGGACAGTGGTGCTGGTATACGGGGGACAGTGGTTCTGGTATACGGGGGACAGTGGTTATGGTATACGGGGGACAGTGGTGATGGTATACGGGGGACAGTGGTGCTGGTATACGGGGGACAGTGGTGCTGGTATACGGGGGACAGTGCTGCTGGTATACGGGGGACAGTGGTGGTATACGGGGGACAGTGGTGGTATACGGGGGACAGTGGTGGTATACGGGGGACAGTGGTGCTGGTATACGGGGGACAGTGGTGATGGTATACGGGGGACAGTGGTGCTGGTATACGGGGGACAGTGGTGCTGGTATACGGGGGACAGTGGTGCTGGTATACGGGGGACAGTGGTGCTGGTATACGGGGGACAGTGGTGCTGGTATACGGGGGACAGTGGTGCTGGTATACGGGGGACAGTGGTGCTGGTATACGGGGGACAGTGGTGCTGGTATACGGGGGACAGTGGTGGTATACGGGGGACAGTGCTGGTATACGGGGGACAGTGGTGCTGGTATACGGGGGACAGTGGTGCTGGTATACGGGGGACAGTGGTGCTGGTATACGGGGGACAGTGGTGCTGGTATACGGGGGACAGTGGTGCTGGTATACGGGGGACAGTGGTGCTGGTATACGGGGGACAGTGGTGCTGGTATACGGGGGACAGTGGTGCTGGTATACGGGGGACAGTGGTGCTGGTATACGGGGGACAGTGGTGCTGGTATACGGGGGACAGTGGTGCTGGTATACGGGGGACAGTGGTGCTGGTATACGGGGGACAGTGGTGCTGGTATACGGGGGACAGTGGTGCTGGTATACGGGGGACAGTGGTGCTGGTATACGGGGGACAGTGGTGCTGGTATACGGGGGACAGTGGTGCTGGTATACGGGGGACAGTGGTGCTGGTATACGGGGGACAGTGGTGCTGGTATACGGGGGACAGTGGTGCTGGTATACGGGGGACAGTGGTGCTGGTATACGGGGGACAGTGGTGCTGGTATACGGGGGACAGTGGTGCTGGTATACAGGGGGACAGTGGTGCTGGTATACGGGGGACAGTGGTGCTGGTATACGGGGGACAGTGGTGCTGGTATACGGGGGACAGTGGTGCTGGTATACGGGGGACAGTGGTGCTGGTATACGGGGGACAGTGGTGCTGGTATACAGGGGGACAGTGGTGCTGGTATACGGGGGACAGTGGTGCTGGTATACGGGGGACAGTGGTGATGGTATACGGGGGACAGTGGTGATGGTATACGGGGGACAGTGGTGATGGTATACGGGGGACAGTGGTGATGGTATACGGGGGACAGTGGTGATGGTATACGGGGGACAGTGGTGATGGTATACGGGGGACAGTGGTGATGGTATACAGGGGGACAGTGGTGCTGGTATACGGGGGACAGTGGTGCTGGTATACGGGGGACAGTGGTGCTGGTATACGGGGGACAGTGGTGCTGGTATACGGGGGACAGTGGTGCTGGTATACGGGGGACAGTGTGCTGGTATACGGGGGACAGTGGTGCTGGTATACGGGGGACAGTGGTGGTGGTATACGGGGGACAGTGGTGATGGTATACGGGGGACAGTGGTGCTGGTATACGGGGGACAGTGGTGATGGTATACGGGGGACAGTGGTGATGGTATACGGGGGACAGTGGTGATGGTATACAGGGGGACAGTGGTGATGGTATACGGGGGACAGTGGTGATGGTATACGGGGGACAGTGGTGATGGTATACGGGGACAGTGGTGATGGTATACGGGGGACAGTGGTGATGGTATACAGGGGGACAGTGGTGATGGTATACGGGGGACAGTGGTGCTGGTATACGGGGGACAGTGGTGCTGGTATACGGGGGACAGTGGTGCTGGTATACGGGGACAGTGGTGGTATACGGGGGACAGTGGTGGTATACGGGGGACAGTGGTGCTGGTATACGGGGGACAGTGGTGCTGGTATACGGGGGACAGTGGTGCTGGTATACGGGGGACAGTGGTGCTGGTATACGGGGGACAGTGGTGCTGGTATACGGGGGACAGTGGTGCTGGTATACGGGGGACAGTGGTTCTGGTATACGGGGGACAGTGGTGATGGTATACGGGGGACAGTGGTGCTGGTATACGGGGGACAGTGGTGCTGGTATACGGGGGACAGTGGTGCTGGTATACGGGGGACAGTGGTGCTGGTATACGGGGGACAGTGGTGCTGGTATACGGGGGACAGTGGTGCTGGTATACGGGGGACAGTGGTGATGGTATACGGGGGACAGTGGTGCTGGTATACGGGGGACAGTGGTGCTGGTATACGGGGGACAGTGGTGCTGGTATACGGGGACAGTGGTGCTGGTATACGGGGACAGTGGTGCTGGTATACGGGGGACAGTGGTGCTGGTATACGGGGGACAGTGCTGGTATACGGGGACAGTGGTGGTATAAGGGGGACAGTGGTGCTGGTATACGGGGGACAGTGGTGCTGGTATACGGGGGACAGTGGTGCTGGTATACGGGGACAGTGGTGCTGGTATACGGGGGACAGTGGTGCTGGTATACGGGGGACAGTGGTGCTGGTAGACGGGGGACAGTGGTGCTGGTATACGGGGGACAGTGGTGCTGGTAGACGGGGGACAGTGGTGCTGGTATACGGGGGACAGTGGTGCTGGTATACAGGGGGACAGTGGTGCTGGTATACGGGGGACAGTGGTGCTGGTATACGGGGGACAGTGGTGCTGGTATACGGGGGACAGTGGTGCTGGTATACGGGGGACAGTGGTGCTGGTATACGGGGGACAGTGGTGCTGGTATACGGGGGACAGTGGTGCTGGTATACGGGGGACAGTGGTGCTGGTATACAGGGGGACAGTGGTGATGGTATACGGGGGACAGTGGTGATGGTATACGGGGGACAGTGGTGCTGGTATACGGGGGACAGTGGTGCTGGTATACGGGGGACAGTGGTGCTGGTATACGGGGGACAGTGGTGGTATATTAGGAAGGAGACTTTTCTAGTGCCAGTTGTATTTTTTCACAGCACGGCTTTATTGATCGTTGTATAATCTGGGGTGTAGCGCCCCCTTGTGCCG